>NC_091985.1:118437819-118677819 GCF_044704955.1 Pristiophorus japonicus
AGGAGGAGGAGGAGGGGATGAGGAGGAGGAGGAGGAGGGGATAAGGAGGAGGAGGAGGAGGAGGAGGAGGAGGAGGAGGAGGAGGAGGAGGAGGAGGAGGAGGGGATAAGGATAAGGAGGAGGAGGGGATAAGGAGGAGGAGGAGGAGGAGGAGGAGGAGGAGGAGGAGGGGATAAGGATAAGGATGAGGATGAGGAGGAGGAGGAGGAGGAGGAGGAGGGGCTAAGGATAAGGAGGAGGAGGAGATAAGGATAAGGAGGAGGGGATAAGGAGGAGGAGGAGGAGGAGGGGATAAGGATGAGGAGGAGGAGGAGGAGGAGGGGATAAGGATAAGGAGGAGGAGGGGATAAGGATAAGGAGGAGGAGGGGATAAGGATAAGGAGGAGCAGGAGGAGCAGGAGGAGGAGGAGGGGATAAGGATAAGGAGGAAGAGGAGGAGGAGGGGATAAGGATGAGGAGGAGGAGGAGGGGGAGATAAGGAGGAGGAGGAGGAGGAGGGGATAAGGATAAGGAGGAGGAGGAGGAGGGGATAAGGATAAGGAGGAGGAGGAGGAGGGGATAAAGATAAGGAGGAGGAGGAGGAGGAGGAGGGGATCAGGATAAGGAGGAGGAGGAGATAAGGATAAGGAGGAGCAGGAGGAGGAGGAGATAAGGATAAGGAGGAGGAGGAGGAGGAGGGGATAAGGATGAGGAGGAGATAAGGAGGAGGAGATAAGGAGGAGGAGGAGGAGGAGGAGGAGGAGGAGGAGGAGGAGGAGGAGGAGGAGGAGGAGGAGGAGGAGGAGGGGATAAGGATAAGGAGAAGGGGAGGAGGGGATAGGGATAGGGATAAGGATAAGGATAAGGATAAGGATAAGGATAAGGATAAGGATAAGGATAAGGATAAGGATAGGATAAGGATAAGGATGAGGTGGAGAGGGGGCCGAGAGGGAGAGGGGGCCGAGAGGGAGAGGGGGGCCGAGAGGGAGAGGGGGCCGAGAGGGAGAGGGGGCCGAGAGGGAGAGGGGCCGAGAGGGAGAGGGGGCCGAGAGGGAGAGGGGGCCGAGAGGATGGGGGCGGGAGGATGGGGGTGGGAGGGAGGGGGGGGGAGGAGGGAGGGAGGTGTGAGGGGGAGGGAGGGGTGAGGGTGGCGGGGGAGGGAGGGGGAGGGTGGTGGGAGGGAGGAGGAGAGGAAGGGAGGGAGAAGGAGGCTGAACGGGCTGGGCCCAAGACTTCAGGCTGGATTTACAAGTCTTCAGCACCGGATTTACAGGTAGGTGGCATCAGGTCCTGGGTCTGGGGGGCGGGGGGGCTGTCACGGAGGTCGGGTCGCGGGTCAAGTCGGGTCGGGAGCAAGCAGGAGCTGGGCATAGGAGGTGAGCCTTATCCACGCAGCCCCAGTGAGGCCATTCGGCCAGGGCTAGGGGCTTCGTGCTTCGGGCCCCTCCCACACAGTTTTGGGCGCCTGGAGCTACTGCACATGCGCGCCCACTGTAGCGCGCATGTTCAGAGGTCCCGGCACTGTTTTCAGCGCAGGGACCTGGCTCTGCCCCCCACAGCTCATGCTGCGCCGCGCCCAGCTCCAGAGGACCTGCAGGGAGCCGGAGAATAGGTGAGGTTTTTTTTAGGCGCATTTTGTGGCGCGAAAAACAGGCGTCCAGGTCGGGGCTGCACCGCTCTAGGCGCGGCCCGAAACTTGGGCCCCCAAGTGTGCATTTCTGTTGTAATTGCCGCAAATCCTTCCCATACAAGGTGTACTAATTCAACATGGTTTTGGATTTGAAGTGATTTGTATTAGGTGAATTTAGAATTTAGATCTGCTCAAATTCAATCCATGAGCACATCATTCTTTAACATTAATTACAAAATCCCAGAAAGCAAAATCAGCCTGGCAACATAATTTTGCAAACTGCAGGGTTCAGTGCTGGTATCCAGCTATTTACAATATATATTAATGATGTGGATGAAGGAATTGAATGTAATATCTCCAAGTTTGCAGATGACACTAAGCTGGGTGGCAGTGCGTGCTGCGAGGAGGATGCTCGGAGGCTGCAGGGGGACTTGGACAGGTTAGGTGAGTGGGCAAATGCATGGCAGATGCAGTGTAATGTAGATAAATGTGAGGTTATGCACTTTGCTGGCAAAAACAGGAAGGCAGATAATCTGAATGGTGAAAGATTAGTAAAAGGGGAGGTGCAACGAGACCTGGGTGTCATGGTACATCAGTCATTGAAGGTAGGCATGTAGGTACAGCAGGCAGTAAAGAAAGCAAATGGCATGCTGGCCTTCATAGTGAGAAGGGTGAGTATAGAAGCAGGGAGGTCTTACTACAGTTCTACAGGGCCTTGGTGAGACCACACCTTGAATATTGTGTGCAATTTTGGTCTCCTAATCTGAGGAAGGACATTCTTGCTGTTGAGGGAGTGCAGCGAAGGTTCACCAGACTGATTCCCGAGATGGCAGGACTGGCACATGAAGAAACACTGGATCGGTTAGGCTTCTATTCACTGGAATTTAGAAGAATGAGAGGGGATCTCATAGAAACATATAAAATTCTGACAGGATTGGACAGGTTAGAAACATAGAAACATAGAAAATAGGTGCAGGAGTAGGCCATTCGGCCCTTCTAGCCTGCACCGCCATTCAATGAGTTCATGGCTGAACGTTCAACTTCAGTACCCCATTCCTGCTTTCTCGCCATACCCCTTGATCCCCCTAGTAGTAAGGACCTCATCTAACTCCTTTTTGAATATATTTAGTGAATTGGCCTCAACAACTTTCTGTGGTAGTGAATTCCACAGGTTCACCACTCTCTGGGTGAAGAAGTTCCTCCGCATCTCGGTCCTAAATGGCTTACCCCTTGTCCTTAGACTGTGACCTCTGGTTCTGGACTTCCCCAACATTGGGAACATTCTTCCTGCATCTAACCTGTCTAACCCCGTCAGAATTTTATATGTTTCTATGAGGTCCCCTCTCATTCTTCTGAACTCCAGTGAATACAAGCCCAGTTGATCCAGTCTTTCTTGATAGGTCAGTCCCGCCATCCCGGGAATCAGTCTGGTGAACCTTCGCTGCACTCCCTCAATAGCAAGAATGTCCTTCCTCAGGTTAGGAGACCAAAACTGTACACAATACTCCAGGTGTGGCCTCACCAATGCCCTGTACAACTGTAGCAACACCTCCCTGCCCCTGTACTCAAATCCCCTTGCTATGAAGGCCAACATGCCATTTGCTTTCTTAACCGCCTGCTGCACCTGCATGCCAACCTTCAATGACTGATGTACCATGACACCCAGGTCTCTTTGCACCTCCCCTTTTCCTAATCTGTCACCATTCAGATAATAGTCTGTCTCTCTGTTTTTACCACCAAAGTGGATAACCTCACATTTATCCACATTATACTTCATCTGCCATGCATTTGCCCACTCACCTAACCTATCCAAGTCGCTCTGCAGCCTCACAGCATCATCCTCGCAGCTCACACTGCCACCCAACTTAGTGTCATCCGCAAATTTGGAGATACTACATTTAATCCCCTCATCTAAATCATTAATGTACAGTGTAAACAGCTGGGGCCCCAGCACAGAACCTTGCGGTACCCCACCAGTCACTGCCTGCCATTCTGAAAAGTACCCATTTACTCCTACTCTTTGCTTCCTGTCTGACAACCAGTTCTCAATCCATGTCAGTACACTACCCCCAATCCCATGTGCTCTAACTTTGCACATCAATCTCTTGTGTGGGACCTTGTCGAAAGCCTTCTGAAAGTCCAAATATACCACATCAACTGGTTCTCCCTTATCCACTCTACTGGAAACATCCTCAAAAAATTCCAGAAGATTTGTCAAGCATGATTTCCCTTTCACAAATCCATGCTGACTTGGACCTATCATGTCACCTCTTTCCAAATGCACTGCTATGACATCCTTAATAATTGATTCCATCATTTTACCCACTACCGATGTCAGGCTGACCGGTCTATAATTCCCTGTTTTCTCTCTCCCTCCTTTTTTAAAAAGTGGGGTTACATTGGCTACCCTCCACTCCATAGGAACTAATCCAGAGTCAATGGAATGTTGGAAAATGACTGTCAACGCATCCACTATTTCCAAGGCCACCTCCTTAAGTACTCTGGGATGCAGTCCATCAGGCCCTGGGGATTTATCGGCCTTCAATCCCATCAATTTCCCCAACACAATTTCCCGGCTAATAAGGATTTCCCTCAGTTCCTCCTCCTTACTAGACCCCCCGACCCCTTTTATAACCGGAAGGTTGTTAGTGTCCTCCTTCGTGAATACCGAACCAAAGTACTTGTTCAATTGGTCCGCCATTTCTTTGTTCCCCGTTATGACTTCCCCTGATTCTGACTGCAGAGGACCTACGTTTGTCTTTACTAACCTTTTTCTCTTTACATATCTAAAGAAACTTTTGCAATCCGTCTTAATGTTCCCTGCAAGCTTCTTCTCATACTCCATTTTTCCTGCCCTAATCAAACCCTTTGTCCTCCTCTGCTGAGTTCTAAATTTCTCCCAGTCCCCAGGTTCGCTGCTATTTCTGGCCAATTTGTATGCCACTTCCTTGGCTTTAATACTATCCCTGATTTCCCTTGATAGCCACGGTTGAGCCACCTTCCCTTTTTTATTTTTATGCCAGACAGGAATGTACAATTGTTGTAGTTCATCCATGCGGTCTCTAAATGTCTGCCATTGCCCATCCACAGTCAACCCCTTAAGTATCATTCGCCAATCCATCCCAGCCAATTCACGCCTCATACCTTCAAAGTTACCCTTCTTTAAGTTCTGGACCATGGTCTCTGAATTAACTGTTTCATTCTCCATCCCAATGCAGAATTCCACCATATTATGGTCACTCTTCCCCAAGGGGCCTCGCACAACGAGATTGCTAATTAATCCTCTCTCATTACATAACACCCAGTCTAAGATGGCCTCCCCCCTAGTTGGTTCCTCGACATATTGGTCTAAAAAACCATCCCTTATGCACTCCAGAAAATCCTCCTCCACCGTATTGCTTCCAGTTTGGTTAGCCCAATCTATGTGCATATTAAAGTCACCCATTATAACTGCTGCACCTTTATTGCACGCACCCCTAATTTCCTGTTTGATGCCCTCCCCAACATCACTACTACTGTTTGGAGGTCTGTACACAACTCCCACTAACGTTTTTTGCCCTTTGGTGTTCTGCAGCTCTACCCATATAGATTCCACATCATCCAAGCTAATGTCCTTCCTAACTATTGCCTTAATCTCCTCCTTAACCAGCAATGCTACCCCACCTCCTTTTCCTTTTATTCTATCCTTCCTGAATGTTGAATACCCCTGGATGTTGAGTTCCCAGCCCTGATCATCCTGGAGCCACGTCTCCGTAAGCCCAATCACATCATATTTGTTAACATCTATTTGCACAGTTAATTCATCCACCTTATTGCGGATACTCCTTGCATTAAGACACAAAGCCTTTAGGCTTGTTTTTTTAACACCCTCTGTCCTTTTAGAATTTTGCTGTACAATGGCCCTTTTTGTTCTTTGCCTTGGGTTTCTCTGCCCTCCACTTTTCCTCATCTCCTTTCTGTCTTTTGTTTTTGCCTCCTTTTTGTTTCCCTCTATCTCCCTGCATTGGTTCCCATCCCCCTGCCATATTAGTTTAACTCCTCCCCAACAGCACTAGCAAACACTCCCCCGAGGACTTTGGTTCCGATTCTGCCCAGGTGCAGACCGTCCGGATTGTACTGGTCCCACCTCCCCCAGAACCGGTTCCAATGCCCCAGGAATTTGAATCCCTCCCTGCTGCACCATTGCTCAAGCTAGATGCAGGAAGAATGTTCCCGATGTTGGGGAAGTCCAGAACCAGGAGTCACAGTTGAAGGATAAGGGGTAATCCATTTAGGACCAAGATGAGGAGAAACTTCTTCACTCAGAGAATTGTGAACCTGTGGATTTCTCTACCACAGAAAGTTGTTGTCCAGTTCGTTAGATATATTCAAAAGGGAGTTAGATGTGGCCCTTATGGCTAAAGGGATCAAGGGGTATGGCGAGAAAGCAGGAATGGGGTACTGAAGTTGCATGATCAGCCATGATCATATTGAATGGTGGTGCAGGCTCAAAAGGCCGAATGGCCTACTCCTGCATCTATTTTCTATGTTTCTATGATGCATTTCCCATTAGGGCGAGGCTTTGTAAGTAATTAGTGCTGTGGATATTGATTAAATGTAGAAATTTGTTCGATGCAAATTAAGAACACCTCAAGCATTCTTGTTTAAATCCAAATCCATATCTCGGATACACCAGAATCCTATTTCAGATATATGAGATCCAGAGGACAATGAAAATCACAGGGGAGAGTAAAAATTATAAAAACCATGAATCTCACAATAAAGGCACGGACGGCCTCAGTAATTCACTGAATATGGTGTCTTCTTCCTCCATTTTTCTCCCCTCCCCTAAATGGTCATTTAAAAAAAACATGAACTGCAACATAGTTGAATGTCATCCTATCTTCAGATAACGTGTGCGCGTTATCTATTTCCTGCAGAGGTCAATGAATTCCAAACAAAGACAGGAGCTCAAGCTAATTTTCTTCCTCCTTAATGCAGAGGTAGTAAGACCCACTGTAGCATAGCATATCTACTGTCCCAGCTAAAGAGAGCTCACTCAGCACAGGAAAATCGAATTTGGGACCTTCCCAGACTCTCTAGCTCAGCTACTCACTGCCTTAAATCAGCCGAATCACTGGGGAAACCATATGCTGACCATTTTTGATTCATATCCAAATACAAGATTTACTTTTCCCAAAGGAATACATAGTGCTTGCCAGAATGTTGGTGCTGGTCGTGTGCAAATTAGCTATTTTGATCCCAGTTTTTGTTCAACATTTCCACTTTTTGGGAAGTGGAGAAGTAAATCCCATTGCTCAAAATAGCTGATAATTCAAGCTATTATTTCGGAGACTCTGATTAGTCAATGGGCAAATGCCCTACTTGCTGTGGTATGAAGGTATGGACGATAAACATTACTACTGGAACAGGTGAAATTTGTAAAGACATTATAATTGTCCTGCAGAGGGGCAAGAAGAAAGGTATCCTGTTCCCATTTGCTATGCAGTAATGTCTGCTAAAAAGTGCAAGCATGGACAGTGAGAGGACATGGTCAAAATCAATTCAATGCCTTCCTTGGTGGGCTAGAATGCAAACAACCTACTGTCTCTGGACTCACGAACCAACAGCCACCTAGACAAGACATATTTAAATTCTTGGCCTCCTATACTGTTCAAATGAAGCTTAACGGAAGCTCGAGGAACAGCACCTCATTAGACACTTTACAGCTTTAAGGACTAAATATTGAGTTCAACAATTTCAGATCATAACCACTGCTCCCATTTTTTTCAGATATTGGATGTTGGTAATGATTCTGCGGTTACCATTTACAGCTCCTCTAGACCCATCTTTTGTTTCTTTACTTGTCCCATTACCATCCCCTTTTGACTAGCACCATCGTCCCTTTTCTCATTTAATCACTCATGCCCCCCACCTGATCACAGACCCTCCCCTTTGTTCTTGCCTCCCCTTCCTCACCTCCTCACTTGTTTAAAACCGGTTACGTTTTTAACATTTTCCAATTCTGTTGAAGGGTCATAGACCTGAAACGTTAACTCTGTTTCTCTCTCCATAGATGCTGCCTGACCTGTTGAGCATTTCCAGCATTTTCTGGTTTTATTTCAGATTTCCAGCTTACAACAATGACTAGACTTCAAAAGTACTCCATTGACTGTAAAGCGCTTTGAGACGTCATGAAACATTTCCTCTGCCCACCTGGGGCTCACTTGCCGTGTAGGAGTTCAGAGCAGAGCGCTTGCTTAGGGAGTCTCGTGTCAAGCATGCGGACGATGTAGCCCACCGAACGGAGCTGGTTGAGTGTGGTCAGTGCTTCGATGCTGGGGATGTTGGCCTGAGCGAGAACACTGATGTTGGTGCATCTATCCTCCCAGTGGATTTGCAGGATCTTGCGGAGGCAGTGCTGGTGGTACTTCTCCAGCGCTTTGAGATGTCTACTGAATGTATAGTCCACATCTCAGCCATATAGGAGGGCGGGTATCACTACTGCCCTATCGACCATAAGCTTGGTGCCAGATGAGGAGTCCTGGTCTTCAAACACTCTCTTCCTCAGGCAACCGAAGGCAGCGCTGGCACACTGGTGGCGGTGTTGGACTCTCAAACCAACATCCACACCGGCACCTGGGAATCCCTGGCCCGAGACCACCCTAAGTGGAGGAAGAGCATCCGGGACGGCGCTGAGCACCTCGAATCACGTCGCTGAGAGCATACAGAAATCAAGCACAGACAACAGAAGAAGCGTGCTGCAAACCAGACTCCCCACCAACCCTTTCCTTCAATCACTGTCTGTCCCACCTGTGACAGAGACTGTAATTCCCATATTAGACTATACAGTCACCGGATAACGCACTTTTAGAATGGAAGCAAGTCTTCCTTGATTTCGAGGGACTGCCTATGATGATGGCCATGAAAGGCGCTATATAAGTGCAAGTCTATCTGACACACCTCTCCATATCCCACTATTATCTGTTTGCCCGTGATGCACCACTATTTTCTCAAAAAACACCCCCAAATGTTTGGGAGGATGTCCCTACTCATACTCCAAACAAGCCTGCTTTCAACAAGTTGTCTCAGAAGTATAAAAGACTTGACAACACAGGATAACTGCTGGCTTGTAGCTCCAAATCTCTAGGTTACCAAATTAAATTTTCAAAATGGAAGCATCTGTGTACTTTGCACAATTCACACTGAAGCACATATTTATCCATCAAATAATTTAAATCCTGAAAGGAGTCCAATATTTACACTAAAATCACTGGCATTATAAACAAAGATGTTGCATTCCCTCACACAATTAAAAAACAAATAAAAAACACGAGTAGAGTGCTAGTAAACACTGATTATAATTGCCAGCAAAGATTAAAAGCAAGACAACAAGATGGCAGATTTGAGTAATGGTTAAATGCTTGAAGTGCTCTTTTTGGGAATAATCTCAGCCATCTGAAATACTGCTGGAAACCTTAATCTATATTTTAAAATCCACATATTTGGGGTTTATTGGCATGAAAAGGGGTATCATACATTTTTCAGAAGGTCTGTTCTTCAGAATACAAAGACATGGTTAGAAAAATGGCCCAATTTTCACACATTTGCATTTATGGGACCTGCATCTCCTACTTTATACCAGCCAACTGAGGCATATAACCTTCAAAGATCACTCAAATTCTGAATTACACAGCACATACCTACCTACTGTTTGAATTGAAGAATTTAAGGGCTTTTATTTTCCAGTTGACAGCACAAAATATTCAATAGCGTATATGCTATCAAGTTTAATTGAGTTTTATGATCAGTTAAGGATGTGAATTACTCAAATATGCAGACTTCAGCAATCACAATCTAGAAACGGTAATTTATAGTTATAGCTTGGAACAGATTTCAAAAATCATCTGGAATAGATTCCCATTAGGTTATTAGTTCCACACATTTCTTATGAGGTTTTATGATGGCTCACAATTTTTGTTCCATTTAAAATACTACAAAATAAATAATCTGCATGAGAACTCAACACGCTTCAGCATCTATAATAACCATTTAAGGGAGAGACGGAGGTGAAAGCAATATTGCTGCTGGACCTGAATATTATAAAGATCATTAGAAACAATGGAATCAGCAACATCTATATCATATGAACTATACTCAAGGCAGACTATAATCACATAATTGTTCCATTCTTTGCCTGGGCATAATAAAATTCACTGAACTAATGCTAGCAAGAAATCTTAAGTTGGAATTCTCCATAAACTAAAAGAAGAAGAAGAAAAGTAAATAATACACTTCAAATTGTAAAATTTTGAATGGAGCAAGGGGAGCTTGGGTGGGCAGGTACACTGGTCATTAACAAGATGGCAGACCTAAAAAGGCAGACTACAATCCTTAGTTGTGTATTTAGAGACACAGAATACAAAAGCAAGGGGTAACATTGAACTAGTCAACAACCTCAGTTGGGAATAATCAGCAAGGTTTTGGGTATCCTAAAATAGAAAGGATGCAAGAGTCAGGGAAAATATATACCATAGATTTTCATTAGGATGTTACCATGCACGAGGAGTTACAGTTATTAATTCAGAAGTTAGGATTTATCCACTAAAGATGAGCAGGTTGAGTGAGGTATTCAAAATTTGAAGGGTGCGATAGGTAAATAGTAGCCGATTCCATTGGGTCATAGAGATAGACAAGAGGGCAAAATTTTAAGATAAAAAGGACACAAAAATAATTAAAAGGTTAGAAAAATAATTAATCCATGGAGAGTGGTTAGATTGTAGCATATACTGCCACAAACTGCTGTGGAAGCAGAATTAACAAATTATTTTAATAGGGAATTAGATATTTCCTGGAAAAATATGAAAGGGTATGTATGGGGACTGAGCAGACAAGACAGGGTAGATGCAGGGAACATGTTTCCTCTGGCTGGGGTGTCTAGAACCAGGTGTTGGCCATTTAGGAATGAGATGAGGCGAAACTTCTTCACTCAGAGGGTGGTGAATCTTTGGAATTCTCTACCCCAGAGGGTTGTGGATGCTCAGTCGATGAGTATATTCAAGACAAAGCTAGATATAGATTTTTCAATATTAAAAGGAATCAAGGGATATGGGGACAGTGCAGGAAAGTGAAGTTGAAGCAGAAGATCAGCCATGATCTTATTGAATGGCAGAGCAGGTTCGAGGGGCCAAATGGCCAAATCCTGCTCCTAATTCTTATGTTCTATTAGACATGCTGGCTCAAGCAGAGATAAAACACCAAATATTTGGTGCCTAATTGCTGGTTCTGTGCTGTAACATTCTATGATTTATAACTACTACAAGAGAGGCAGTTAGTATTGTTTGCATCGTTTTATACACCTTGGTAATTAAAGCAGGACTTCTACATTCAGCAACACTTTCCTTAGTGCTTTATTAACCCTCTAATTACCCATTTGTAATTATATTCATTACTTAAATAGAAGAAATGTGGTCATGTTTTGCCAGTGGGAAAACCGAAGTGAACAATTCTTAGTATTTTTCAGATTTCAAACTATGTAATGCTCATTGGCTGGACAAATTTTAGATTAGATTTCTACCGCAATCATTTCTGATATTACAACTCCAAAAGATAATGGGCACATTGGGTTGTGCTGGTTTCCCAATACTAAGAAATGCATTATCTTGCTTCCCTTACAAAGATTACACAATTCTGTACCTTGTCTGAGATCATCCCAAAGAACTAGGCATCAAGCGCAACGAAGAATTAAACATTTTACCGAGAGAAATTAAGCTGTCAGCAAAAAGATTCTCGAACTAAGTGAGACGGAAGAAAAATAAACTCGTATCCTAATAAGGTTGTAATATTTTCCTCCACCCACAGTGGGCTACGAGTTTAGCAAACATTGTATCTCAGACGAGACCCAGCACCAGACAAAGCCCCCACCTCGGGCCCGAGGCCAAGGGCCTCTCCCTCTGGTTCACATCAGACCCAAGGACAGTTCTTAGGGAAGTGTGGGAAACCAGCACAGAAATGAACGGAGGGAGAATCGGGATCTAACGATAATTCCTGAAAAGCTTCCAAACCAGGCGCTGCAGAGAATTTCGGAGTTTCCTCCGCGCAACACAAAGCAGATCGGATAAAAACGAGCGTCAAGTTAGATTGTTCGCCAATTTTCATATAAAAGTTCTATTTTAATAGACGTACTCGAAATAGAATAATCGAACTAAAAGAACTTACCAACGATTTCTTCTCGCCCCCGTCCGTACTTTAACATTAAAGCTAAATTTACAACCGCTCAACGAAGACCTCTGCCCGATCCGCCATTTTGTTTAAACGACCTGAAGACAGCACAACTGCAGAGCAGAGTGGCGCGTGACGTCATCGCACAGGCCCCGCCCCGTCAGCGCGGTGGTCCCGCCCCTTTCTCTGACTGATCAGTGGTGCATGGCGTCATCGTAACGGCCACGCCCCTATCCCCCCCCCCCCGCACTCACTGGTCGTGTGGCGCCTGACGTCAACGCGAAGGCCCCGCCTCTTTCCTCCGCGCTTGACACGCCGTGTCTCATGACGTCAGCACGAAGACCAGCCTCTTTTCCTCGCACTGACTGGGAAGTTGCAACCAGTAGTTCGGTTTGCGTCCAAACTATTAACTGCATTTTAACCAAACTATTTGTTTCCCCGCAAAATAAATAAAAATTATATCAAGTACTAATACTTTTAAAAATATGTATTGCAAATAAATTCACTAAAATACAGTTAGCAGACTCAGAAGGACAACCCCAGTTACATTACAATCATGCAAAGTATATATTTCTCTTAAATATAGTGGGTGCACATCTGGTTACTAATTAAATGAACAACTGCAAATCTAAGAAATTATACCACATCGCTCACAGTCGAATGGGAAGAGACGGGAGAAAGGCTATTTGGGTCTACCAATCTGCCACCAATCTACAGAAACAGGATTTAACATTAGGAAGCCGGTTCACCCACAGAAAATATCAATATAAAATATTTTCTAGAACTATAAAAGTGGCTTTAAAATCTCCGGACAGTGTTTTCACAGCAGTAAATGGAGGGCAGATCGCAGCATCTCAGCTCAAATATAATCGCACATTACCAGTATAGAAATATAGCAGTATAGAAATGTCCAGCACAGGAAGCCATTCGGCCCATCGTATGTATGCTGACTCCTTACGATGCAAAATAATCCCACACCCCCACGCTCTCCCCATATTATGGGTGAGCAATACAGCTTGTGCAATGCGTGGCCCGGGAGATAATAATTGGAATTTACATGATTTTCCAGTTCTTGCCATGAATCATCAGCATTTTAAACACTTTTGGTATCGATGTTTTTTATAAATCGCTCAACACAATCACCAACGCTCTGCTATACCGTGTTAGCGAGTCGCTATTATAGTAGAGCGCCCCCTGATCACACGTACAAAATAAATCGTGTTTATAATTCAAGCCTGTCGCTGCCCGGGAGTCAGACGCGTCTCTTTGTGTTTCCCACAGAGGCGAGCTCCAATGCACACAATTACAAGACGATATCAGACGTGCCTTATGATCGTACGATTGCACATGGGGAAGGATTTTAAAGCATTAAATGAATCATTCTAAAACCAAAGAAACACACGCACAATGCAGATGTAAGCTTGTACATATAAATACTTCGCTGGCAACATTTAATCTCAAATCGGAAGGAATGCTCGCCCCAGCTGCACAGATATTTAAAATATAATAATTTACGATCACCAAAACATAACCAGTCTATTCCACAATCTTCTATATCCCCCCGCCCAATTATCATCCCATCATTTACCCACCCGATCGGAAAAAGATACAATGCAACTTTCGCTTACCCGATTGTTACAAGTGTGCGATTTTGTGCGCAAATCCAGACCAGCCGCTCTCAATTTTTGCAGCGCAAACTCAAGCGCTGCACATTCCCACTCCCCCCAGCTCTCTGCTCCACAACTAAAGTGGCGTTCGCCGGGAGGGGAAACCTCTCTCCTCCCCCACCCAAAGTCTAGCTCCTCCTCATCGCGGCCAGTCGGCCGGCCGCCGAATCAGACCCGGCTCCACAAGACGGCATCGTGGGAATTGTAGTTCTGTCACAAGCCCTGCTGGCCTTGACATACAACTTATAATTTGTAGACTTGCATTGATATAGCGCCTTTCAGGGCCTCAAGACGTCCAAAAACGCTTTACAGCCAATGAAGTAATTCTGAAATGTAGTCACTGTTGTAATGTAGGAAATGCGACAGCCAATTGCCCTCAGCAATTCCCACAAACAGCCATCATCATCATAGGCAGTCCCTCAAAATCGAGGAAGACTTGCTTCCACTCTAAAAGTGAGCTCTCAGGTGACTGTACAGTCCAATACGGGAATTACAGTCTCTGTCACAGGTGGGGCAGATAGTGGGTGAAGGAAAGGGTGGGTGGGGAGCCTGGTTTGCCGCATGTTCCTTCCGCTGTCTGTGCTTGTTTTCTGCATGCTCTCGGCGACAAGACTCGAGGCGCTCAGCGCCCTCCCGGATACTCTTCCTCCACTTTGGGCGGTCTTGAGCCAGGGATTCCCAGATGTCGGTGGGGATGTTACACTTTATCGAGGAGGCTTTGAGGGTGCCGAGGACACCCACAAACAGCAATGTGATACTGACCAGCTAATCTAATGTTGATTGAGGGATAAATATTGGATGCGTCTATTTGTACTGCCAAAATGGCCACCTTGTCCGCTATTGGCTCTCCCATATAACTTGACCTATTGTTGATTGGTCCCCTTGGAGGATAAGCCACACCTTAAAGTTTGCAATTGGAACCACCCAGCCCAAGTTCTGACTGACTTCGCAAATTGTAATTCGATCCATTTTGACTTCAGAAGCCACAAAGGATAGATCTCCCCAAAAGCCACCAAGTTCCAGCCAAAGTCCCTTACCCCAGCGCAAGTGCATCCCTCTCCCAGCTGAAGTCCCTTACCCAAGAACAAGTGCTTACCCTCTGCCATCGATGGGACATTGTATGCAGATTGTTAACAGGTATATTGGGTGTGAAGTGAATAGTGAATGTTGTGACTTCTGGATTTCATCCACTCCAACAATGTCCCTTGTAACACCGAGCTTTCCGAGAAATCGGGTGTGAGTGTAAAGGGGGTTCGAAGAACCTCTCTCCCCTCCGATGCTCCCCGCCCCATCTCTCCCCCCTCCCCCGACCCCCAGGCTCTCTCTCTCTCTCTCTTTCCCCCCCTCTCTGCCCCCCCTCCACCAGGCTCCCTCTCTCCTTCCCCCCCCACCCCCAGTCTCTCTCTCTTCCCCCCACCCCCCAGTCTCTTTCTCTCTCTCACCACACCCCCACACCATCCCCGGCCCCAGGTTCTCTCTCCCTCCTGGCCACCTGCTGCCGTCACCATCGCTCAACAGGAGGCTCGGGGCCCGGTCGGTGGCTCAGCGGCTTGCGGCTCAGTGGGAGGCTTGTTCGGCGGTCAGTCGGAGGAGCAGCAGGCCCAGGGAGGAGCCGCAGGCCTGGTCGAACAACCCGTGGAGCAACAATGTGGTCGGACTGATTGCAGGGTCCCACTTCCGATTCTGGTTTTGGGTGGGAGGCATCAGGGGTGGAGTCTCGAGAGGACGCAGGCGCAGAAGGACAGAAAAAGTGCAGTACAAATAATCAGTCCTATAAAAGATTATTGGCCAGGACACCAGGGATAACTCCCCTGCTCTTCTTCGAAATAGTGCCATGAGATCTTTTATGTCCACCTAAGAGAGCAGTTGGAGCCTCAGTTTAACATCTGATCTGAAAGACTGATGAACATGGACCTGCTCTAAACACTCTTTAGCAGTCAGTGCAGACAATGGTTATCTACCTGCATCTTCAAATTATTGCACTCTGTATTCCACAGCACCGGGTGCTGTTGCACTCACTAACATTGAGCTCACTGAGCTAATTTGCTGTGTCAGATCCACCAACAAAACATCTTCTTGTACAAAAGGTAGGTCAAAATTCCTTACTGGCAGCAACACTCAATTGGCTTCCTGGATGGCTAAGGTGTGGCTGTTGCTGTTCATTGACATCAACCACAAAATACAATGAGAGGACCAGTGGTTGGTGGGGCATCCTGAAGGACATAGCTCTGGCTTAGTTGAGATGTTATCCCCACACTACACCACATACACCCAAAATCAGGAAGTATGTGTTTAGGTAATACCAAGTTTGAAGATTGCAGAATGAAGGAATGACTGAGCGAGATGAAAAGTTCCATAGTTGTGAAGTCAGCTGAAAGAACAAGTTAGAATAAGAGACTTTGCAATGAGCAGGTAGGATGTAGTAGGAACATAAGAACATAAGAATTAGGAACAGGAGTAGGCCATCTAGCCCCTCGAGCCTGCTCCGCCATTCAAAAAGATCATGGCTGATCTGGCCGTGGACTCAGCTCCACTTACCCGCCCGCTCCCCATAACCCTTAATTCCCTTATTGGTTAAAAATCTATCTATCTGTGATTTGAATACATTCAATGAGCTAGCCTCAACTGCTTCCTTGGGCAGAGAATTCCACAGATTCACAACCCTCTACGAGAAGAAATTCCTTCTCAACTCGGTTTTAAATTGGCTCCCCCGTATTTTGAGGCTGTGCCCCCTAGTTCTAGTCTCCCCGACCAGTGGAAACAATCTCTCTGCCTCTATCTTGTCTATCCCTTTCATTATTTTGAATGTTTCTATAAGATCACCCCAACGAGTAAAGACACAGTCTACTCAATCTATCATCATAAGGTAACCCCCTCATCTCCGGAATCAGCCGAGTGAATCATCTCTGTACCCGCTCCAAGGCTAGTATATCCTTCCTTAAGTAAGGTGACCAAAACTGCACGCAGTACTCCAGGTGCGGCCTCACCAATACCCTGTACAGTTGCAGCAGGACCTCCCTGCTTTTGTACTCCATCCCTCTCGCAATGAAGGCCAACATTCCATTCGCCTTCCTGATTACCTGCTGCACCTGCAAACTAACTTTTGAGGATTACCACAAAAAAATAAAAGGGCCTGTAAATGTTTGGTGTTTCCCCCAGATCGGGGGGGGGGCACGGTTTAATGTTTTTTGTTTACTCCCAAAAAGAGTTTCATGCACAAGGACCCCCAGGTCCCTCTGCACCACAGCATGTTGTAATTTCTCCCCATTCAAATAATATTCCCTTTTACTGTTTTTTTTTCCAAGGTGGATGACCTCACATTTTCCAAAATTGTATTCCATCTGCCAAACCTTAGCCCATTCGCTTAACCTATCTAAATCTTTTTGCAGCCTCGCTGTGTCCTCTACACAACCCGCTTTCCCACTAATCTTTGTGTCATCTGCAAATTTTGTTACACTACACTCTGTCCCCTCTTCCAGGTCATCTATGTATATTGTAAACAGTTGTGGTCCCAGCACCGATCCCTGTGGCACACCACTAACCACCGATTTCCAACCCGAAAAGGACCCATTTATCCCGACTCTCTCCTTTCTGTTAGCCAGCAAATTCTCGATCCATGCTAATACATTTCCTCTGACTCCGCATACCTTTATCTTCTGCAGTAACCTTTTGTGTGGCACCTTATCGAATGCCTTTTGGAAATCTAAATACACCACATCCACCGGTACACCTCTATCCACCGTGCTCGTTATATCCTCAAAGAATTCCAGTAACTTAGTTAAACATGATTTCCCCTTCATGAATCCATGTTGCGTCTGCTTGATTGCACTATTCCTATCTAGATGTCCCGCTATTTCTTCCTTAATGATAGCTTCAAGCATTTTCCCCACTACAGATGTTAAACTAGCCGGCCTATAGTTACCTGCCTTTTGTCTGCCCCCTTTTTTAAACAGAGGCGTTACATTAGCTGCCTTCCAATCCGCTGGTACCTCCCCAGAGTCCAGAGAATTTTGGTAGATTATAACGAATGCATCTGCTATAACTTCCGCCATCTCTTTTAATACCCTGGGATGCATTTCATCAGGACCAGGGGACTTGTCTACCTTGAGTCCCATTAGCCTGTCCAGCACTAACCCTCTAGTGATAGTGATTGTCTCAAGGTCCTCCCTTCCCACATTCCCGTGACCAGCAATTTTTGGCATGGTTTTTTGTGTCTTCCACTGTGAAGACCGAAGCAAAATAATTGTTTAAGGTCTCAGCCATTTCCACATTTCCCATTATTAAATCCCCCTTCTCATCTTCTAAGGGACCAACATTTACTTTAGTCACTCTTTTCCGTTTTATATATCGGTAAAAGCTTTTACTATCTGTTTTTATGTTTTGCGCAAGTTTACTTTCGTAATCTATCTTTCCTTTCTTTATTGCTTTCTTAGTCATTCTCTGCTGTCGTTTAAAATTTTCCCGATCTTCTAGTTTCCCACTAACCTTGGCCACCTTATACGCATAGGTTTTTAATTTGATACTCTCCTTTATTTCCTTGGTTGTCCACGTCTGGTTATCCCTTCTCTTACCGCCCTTCTTTTTCACTGGAATATATTTTTGTTGAGCACTATGAAAGAGCTCCTTAAAAGTCCTCCACTGTTCCTCAATTGTGCCACCGTTTAGTCTGTGTTCCCAGTCTACTTTAGTTAACTCTGCTCTCATCCCACTGTAGTCCCCTTTGTTTAAGCATAGTACGCTCGTTTGAGACACTACTTCCTCACTCTCAATCTGTATTACAAATTCAACCATACCGTGATCACTCATTCCGAGAGGATCTTTTACTAGGAGATCGTTTATTATTCCTGTCTCATTACACAGGACCAGATCTAAGATAGCTTACTCCCTTGTAGGTTCTGTAACATACTGTTTTAAGAAACAATCCCCTATGCATTCTATGAATTCCTCCTCTAGGCTACCCCGTGCGATTTGATTTGACCAATCGATATGTAGGTTAAAATCTCCCATGATTACTGCCGTTCCTTTTTCACATGCCTCTATTATTCCCTTGATTATTGTCCGCCCCACTGTGAAGTTATTATTTGGGGGCCTATAAACTACACCCACCAGTGACTTTTTCCCCTTACTATCTCTAATCTCCACCCACAATGATTCAATATTTTGTTCATTAGAGCCAATATCATCCCTCACAACGGCCCTGATATCATCCTTTATTAACAGAGCTACCCCACCTCCTTTCTCTTCTTGTCTATCCTTCCGAATTGTCAGATACCCCTGTATGTTTAATTCCCAGTCTTGGCCACCCTGCAACCACGTTTCTGTAATGGCTACCAAATCATACCCATTTGTAATGATTTGTGCCGTCAACTCATTTACTTTATTTCGAATGCTGCGTGCGTTTAGGTAGAGTGTTTTAATACTAGTTTTTAAACCATGATTATTCGTTTTGGCCCCTCCTGCAGCCCCTTTATATTCATACATATTGTCCCTTCCTATCACCTTGTGGTTTACACTTACCCCAGTGCTACTCTGCTCTGTTGCCTCCTGCCTTCTGCATTCTTTCTTGGGGTCCTGTTCATCTGAGCTCTCACCCACTCTAACTAGCTCAGAGCCCTCTACTGGGTTCCGAATACTCCTCGGATTGAGGCACCGAGCTTTCAGGCTTGCCTTTTTATTACACTTTGACCCTTTAGAATTTTGCTGTACATTGGCACTTTTTGTTTTTTGCCTTGGGTTTCTTTGCCCTCCACTTTTACTCATCTCCTTTCTGTCTTTTGCTTCTGTCTCCATTTTGTTTCCCTCTGTCTCCCTGCATTGGTTCCCATCCCCCTGCCATATTAGTTTAACTCCTCCCCAACAGCACCAGCAAACACTCCCCCTAGGACATTGGTTTCGGTCCTGCCCAGGTGCAGACCGTCCAGTTTGTACTGGTCCCACCTCCCCCAGAACCTGTTCCAATGCCCCAGGAATTTGAATCCCTCCCTGCTGCACCACTGCTCAAGCCACGTATTCATCTGAGCTATCCTGTGATTCCTACTCTGACTAGCACGTGGCACTGGTAGCAATCCCGAGATTACTACTTCTGAGGTCCTACTTTTTAATTTAGCTTCTAACTCCTTAAATTCGTCTCGTAGGACCTCATCCCTTTTTTTACCTATGTCGTTGGTACCAATGTGCACCACGACAACTGACTGTTCTCCCTCCCTTTTCAGAATGTCCTGCACCCGCTCCGAGACATCCTTGACCCTTGCACCAGGGAGGCAACATACCATCCTGGAGTCTCGGTTGCGGCCGCAGAAATGCCTATCTATTCCCCTTACAATTGAATCCCCTATCACTATTGCTCTCCCACTCTTTTTCCTGCCCTCCTGTGCAACAGAGCCAGCCACGGTGCCATGAACTTGGCTGCTGCTGCCCTCCCCTTTTGAGTCATCCCCCTCAACAGTACTCAAAGCAGTGTATCTGTTTTGCAGGGGGATGACCGCAGGGGACCCCTGCACTACCTTCCTTGCACTGCTGTTCCTGCTGGTCTTCCATTCCCTAGCTGGCTGTGGATCCTTCACCTGCGGTAAGACCAACTCACTACACCTGCTACTCACGTCATTCTCAGCATCGTGGATGCTCCAGAGTGAATCCACCCTCAGCTCCAAGTCCGCAACGTGGTCCATCAGGAGCTGGAGGCGGATACACTACCCACACACGTAGTCATCAGGGACACCGGAAGTGTCCCTGAGTTCCCACATGGTACAGGAGGAGCATATCACGTGACCGAGCTCTCCTACCATGACTTAACCCTTAGGTACACTTAATTTGGCGACAACAATGTTAACAGGCTACTTACTGATATAAAAAGAAAAAGACAACAATGTTAACGGGTTACTTACTGATATAAAAAAGAAAAAGAAAAGTTACTCACCAATCACCGGCCAATCACTTACCCCTTTGGCTGTGATGTCACCTTTTGATTTCTTTCTACTTCTTTTTTGCTTTTTCTCCGGCTGGAGCTGTACAAGTTGGGCCTTTATAGGCCTCTCCACGCACCCCGGACTCTCACTGCTCGAACTGTCACTCCTCCTCCGACGTTGGGCCTTCATAGGCCTCTCCACACACCCCGGACTCGCGCTGCTCGAACTGTCACTCCTCCTCCGACGTTGGGCCTTTATAGGCCTCTCCATGCACCCCGGACTCGTGCTGCTCGAACTTTCGCTCCTCCTCCCACGTTGGGCCTTTATAGGCCTCTCCACGCACCCCGGACTCGCGCTGCTCGAATTTTCACTCCTCCTCCGACGTTGGGCCTTTATAGGCCTCTCCACGCACCCCGGACTCTCACTGCTCGAACTGCCGCTCCTCCTCCGACGTTGGGCCTTTATAGGCCTCTCCACACACCCTGGACTCGCGCTGCTCCCCCGGACTCGGGCAAAAACTAAACATAGATAATAGAAATTTCAAAACTTGAAAACCTAATAGTTTAATAAAATACAATAGTGATGGCTGGCCGGGCGATGTGTTGCAGTTGCAGCATGTGGGAGCTGGTGGACACCAATGTGATCCACGGCAACCACATCTACAGTAAGTGTTGGCTGCTCAAGGATCTTTGGCCCAGAGTTAATGAGCTGGAATCCGAGCTTCAGACAATGCGATACATCAGGGAGGGGGAAGAGTTACCTGGACGCTGTGTTCCAGGAGGCATTCACATCCATTAGGTTAAATTATTCAAATGTGGTCCGTGGTCAAGGACAGGGGGGTGTGACTACAACTGAGGTAGGTATGGGGATCCAGAAGATAGCACTGGAGGAGCCTCAGCCCTTGCACTTGTCCAACAGGTATGATGTTCTTACTTCCTGTCTGGATGAGAGCAGGGACTGCAGGAGAATGAGCAAACTGACCACAGCACCGTGGTACAGGGGGCCATTCAAGATGGGGTAGTAAAAAGAAATGTAGTAATGGTAGGGGATAGTATAGTTAGGGGGATAGATACTGTTCTCTGCAGCCATGAGCATGAGTCCCAAAGGCTGTGTTGCCTGCCCTGTGCCAGGGTTAAGGACATAACCTCTGGACTGGAGAGGAACTTGGAGTGGGAGGGGAAAGATCCAGTTGTCATGGTTCACATAGGTACCAATGATATAGGTAGGACAAAGAGAGAGGTTCTGCTGAGGGAGTATGAGCAGCTAGGGGCTAAATTAAAAAGCAGAACCACACAGGTAATAATCTCTGGATTACTACCTGAGCCACGAACAAATTTGCATAGGGTAAATAAGATCAGAAAGATGAATGCATGGCTCAAAGATTGGTGTGGGAGAAATGGGGTTTGATGCATGGGGCACTGGCACCGTACTGGGGTAAGTGGGAGCTGTCCCATTGGGATGAGTTTCATTTGAACCATGCTGGGACTAGTGTCCTGGTGAATCGAATAACTAGGGCTGGTAGATAGGGCTTTAAACTAAATAGTGGGGGAGAGGGTTCAAGTCAAAGAGAAAGGAGAAGGCAAAAGTGCAGGGTAGCGATAGGGGTAATGATAACCAGAGTGTAACAGGAAGGGACAGAATGTATAAACATAAGAGTACATCAGAAAGTGAGGTCAGAATAGAGAAAAGTGGTAAAAAGACAAAATGAAAAGCTCTTTATCCGAATGCACGCAGCATTCGTAACAAGATAGATGAGTTGACGGCACAAATAGAAATAAATGGGTATGATCTGATAACCATTACAGAGACATGGTTGCAAGGTGACCAAGGCTGGAAACTGAATATACAGGTGTCTTTGACATTTCGGAAGGATAGGCAGAAAGGAAAACGAGGTGGGATAGCTTTAATAAAGGTTGGGATCAGTGCAGTAGTGAGAAATGATAGTGGAAACATTTTCTCTACGCCTACCTCTTTTCTTCACACACTGCATCCTGCCCGCTTGAATTCTGTCCCCAAACCACTTTGCCTTCCTAGTTCTCTCCCACCCTTCAAAAGCTGCTTATATTCCCATCTTGTTAGGGCAAAATTAAGTAAAGTTAGATTGTAGGCAAGCAAGGCTGAGAGAAGTGAAAAGTGTACCTGCTGCTAAACATGATGGAATACCGCTGAACTCATTATCCTGAGAGAAGTACAGAATGCTCTTGCTGTTATGAAGGAATAGGCTTATGAAACAACAACCAGGTACAAAAGCTAGATTCACTAGTAATTCCGAAAAGATTTGTGGCTGAGTTCGTAGAAACTCTCAAGAAGATAGTATCTGGAAAATGTCCTAGCACAAACCAGCTTATCGTAGTAAAACCAGACAATTGGTTGGGGTGGAGACAGTAATCATTAAAAAAACAAACTGCGAGGCTAGCTAAGGAGTCACATAGAATGATACGAGATAACGGAAGACAGAGAAGGATTGAGACACCACAGCTTTGTCTGTCAAACCTAGTCAAAGAGATAGCCAGACAAGACAAATGGGTCTGGGAAGGAGTTCACAAAAATGATGTAGCACATGACTAACCAGATAAGAGGTGCACGGGATGATGTAACAAAATTGTATATACCAATGAAATTGCTGTAGTTGTATGCACCAATGAAATTGTTATAGGTAGGCGAGGACTTGTGACATGTTGGGGAAACAACCAATGAAAAACTTCTACGCGTAGCTTCATGATTTTGTATGTATTTTGACTGTATAAAAACAGCAGCCCTGAGGCTGCTCGGAGAGAACGGCTAGTTGGCTCACTGAGTTACTGAACTCGTGTAGAAGCTGTCTCTCCCTCAATCGATTTATAATAAACGATTCTTTTCTCCGAAACAGACCTGTGTTGAGTAGCTTTCTAATACTCCACAACACATCTCATTGATGATCCCTTTTTTTTATCCTGCTCTATTCCACATTGCCAATGCTCTGGAATGGGATATATACTTGAAAGGGAGAAATATGAAGGGTTATGGGGGAAAGATCAGGGGGAGTGGGACTAATTGGAAAGGTCTTTCAAAGAGCCAGCCCAGACACGATGGGCCAAATGGTCTCCTTCTGTACTGCATGATTCTATCATTGTGACCAAGAGAGAAATTTTGCTCTCCTAAGGACTGCAGTTTTCCCTACCTACCTTTGTCATTATCCAAGAATCTAATGAGGTGGCTCAGAACAAAATAAATGGGAACGAGGAGCCATGCATGCACAAGTGCAAAATGTTTTGAGAATTGAATCTACACATCTGTTTAGCATACCAGTTAAGTCTCACTTATTTAGAGTGGAGTTTCAAATATTTTGTTTAAAAAGGACATTTATTATAAAACTGTATGTATTATCTATTTCATTCTTGAGAATAAATATTGCTCCATATATTGGCATGTTTCTGGGCTATCACACTTTTGTGATCATATAGTTCTCATCCTTAATAGTTTCCTGATCTTAATAGCTCTTTTGTGCCCAAGTTTCTAAACTGTACCAGGTGTCCTTAGATCAAGGTCTGAAACGTGGCTGGTCCCAGTTCAGAGGGCTGGAGCTTGTAATGGTTAGTTTGCAAAACAGATGTTGGACTTGGTGGAATTAGTATGCAAAATACATCTGCCTGGAACAATATGGGAAATACAAACTTCATCCTCAAATCTTTTATACACGAACCCTTAGCATATTAAATAGTTAATTAGGCCTTTTTGGTGAACCAGTCTCTCCCTCTTTCTTCACTGTATTCCCAGGAAAGCTAAATTTATTTTGTTTCTCCAGCTTAAATTTCTCTGTCCCATCCTTCCACTATCAGGATTATATTTTTGGGCCAAATAAGGTTGCCAACTCTGGTTCGACATACTCCCAAGTTGCTAAGGTGGTTAAAAAGCATATGGGTTACTTGGGTTTATAAATAGAGGCATAAAAATCATTCCCTCTGGTGAATTGGTCAATAACGAGAGGTCATAGGTTTAAAATCATTGGCAAAAGATCTAGTGGAGAAATGGGAAGAATTTTTTCATTCAGCGAGATGTCGGGATCTGGAACGTTCTACCAGAAAAGGTGGTGGAAACTGATTCCATAAATAATTTTAAAAGGGAGTTGTACAGGTACTTGAGGTTGAGGAATTTACAGGATCATGACAAAAAACAGGGGTGTGGAACTTAGTACGACTGCTCTTTCAAAGAGGCAGCACAGATACGATGGACCAAATGGCCTCCTTCTGTGCCATAAGTTTCTATGATTCCTAGGTCCATCCTGGCTACACCCTGCTTTTCCACGGCAATTGGAAAGCGAACAGACTCTTCAATCAGACTGTTTTTTGACTCAGTCAAACAGAATTCTTTCCCATCTCCAACATTTTGTTTTATACACAACTTTTTCTCCCAGTGTTGCTTGCAGCAGTGTCCAGGAGATTAATCTGGGAGAATTGGCAACCCCATGTCCCAAAGGAATTTGCCGGGTTGACACAGGATTCCTGCATTAATGGTACTCTAATTTACGTAATTAAAGGTTATGAAATATTCCTCAGACCCAATGATAAAAGGAGACCAGGGACATGTTTGTCCAAAATTACACATATTATATTTCTACTGCATTTTATGCTAATGTTTTGAGTGACTCTTGATTAGAAACATAGAAATCATAGAAAATAGGCGCAGGAGTAGACCATTCGGCCCTTCGAGTCTGCACCACCATTCAGTAAGATCATGGCTGATTAGGAAGAGTATTTATGATACCACCCCAGTCCAAACCCCACCAGTTCCCTTACCTCACACACACACACACAATAGCCTGATACTGCACCAACCTGGACAAACTATTTGAAATAGGATCATAGAGTGATACAGCACAGAAGGAGATGCTATCCAATTAATCCCACTCGCAATCCCATATAATATAGGGACACACCTTTCAGATGTCACCACTGCTCTAAATATAAGGCCATGGGATAAAAGACGCAGTAGCAGCATGGATACAAAATTGGCTAAGGGATAGAAATCAAAGAGTTGTGGTGAATGGCTGCTTTTCAGACTGGAGGGAGGTACACAATGGTGTTCCACAGGGTTCAGTACTTGGACCACTGCTGTTTTTGATGACTTGGACTTGGGGGCTATAGTTTGCAGATGACACGAAACTTAGAAGTGTTGTAAACGCTGAGGAAGATAATAATAGACTTCAAGAGGATATAGTCAGGCCGGTGAACTGGGCGGACACATGGCAGATGAAATTCAACGGAGAAAAGTGTGAGGTGATACATTTTAGTAGGAAGAATGAGGAGAGACAATACAAGCTAAACGGGGCTACAAGCTAAATTTTAAAGGGGGTGCAAAAGCAGAGAGACCTGGGGGTGTTTGAGCACAAATCTTTGAAGGTGGCAGGACAGGTTAACAAAGCAGCTAATAAAACATATTCCTGGGCTTTATAAATAGAGGCACAGAGTACAAAAGCCAGGAAGTTATGCTAAATCTATGTAAACATGAATTCAGTCCTAGTTAGAGCAGTGGCTGAAATTTTCTGACGTTCGTACAGGCATGATTGGAGGCGGGTTGGGTGGGAAATTTGGAATAAGTTGAAGCGGGTCTGGAACCAGCCGACAATCCACCCTCATGCGTCTTTCCCTCGGGTGCGTTTGCCAGCATGGCAGTGTACCGAACGGCAGAGGCAGCCGAGATAATTCAGATGACTCTGAGATATTTAGCAAGCCCTTAAGAGTCTTTTTAACCCTACCTTTCAAATTTCCGTGGATGAGCACTGGAATTACATAGCTCGTAACCCCATCTATGAACCTGAGGCAGAAGTTGAGTGTCCATTGATCCAGCTCATTAGTGACAGCATGGAAAAGACAATAAATACTCCCACCTGAAACCAGGTCACTTTCATAGAAACATAGAAACAAAGAAAATAGGTGCAGGAGTAGGCCATTCGGCCCTTCGAACCTGCACCGCCATTCAATGAGTTAATGGCTGAACATACAACTTCAGTACTCCATTCCTGCTTTCTCGCCATACCCCTTGATCCCCCGAGTAGTAAGGACTACATCTAACTCCTTTTTGAATATATTTAGTGAATTGGCCTCAACAACTTTCTGTGGTAGAGAATTCCACAGGTTCACCACTCTCTGGGTGAAGAAGTTTCTCCTCATTTCGGTCCTAAATGGCTGACCCCTTATCCTTAGACTGTGACCCCTGGTTCTGGACTTCCTCAACATTGGGAACATTCTTCCTGCATCCAACCTGTCTAAACCCGTCAGAATTTTAAAAATTTCTATGAGGTCCCCTCTCATTCTTCTGAACTCCAGTGAATACAAGCCCAGTTGATCCAGTCTTTCTTGATATGTCAGTCCTGCCATCCCAGGAATCAGTCTGGTGAACCTTCGCTGCACTCCCTCAATAGCAAGAATGTCCTTCTTCAGGTTAGGAGACCAAAACTGTACACAATACTCCAGGTGTGGCCTCACCAAGGCCCTGTACAACTGTAGTAACACATCCCTGCCCCTGTACTCGAATTCCCTCCCTATGAAGGCCAACATGCCATTTGCCTTCTTAACCGCCTGCTGTACCTGCATGCCAACCTTCAATGACTGATGTACCATGACACCCAGGTCTCGTTGCACCTCCCCTTTTCCTAATCTGTCACCATTTAGATAATAGTCTGTCTCTCTGTTTTTACAACCAAAGTGGATAACCTCACATTTATCCACATTATACTTCATCTGCCATGCATTTGCCCACTCACCTAACCTATCCAAGTCACTCTGCAGCCTCATAGCATCCTCCTCGCAGCTCACACTGCCACCCAACTTAGTGTAATCCACAAATTTGGAGATACTACATTTAATCCCCCCGTCTAAATCATTGATGTACAATGTAAACAGCTGGGGCCCCAGCACAGAACCTTGCGGTACTCCATTAGTCACTGCCTGCCATTCTGAAAAATACCCATTTGCTCCTACTCTTTGCTTCCTGTCTGCCAATCAGTTCTCAATCCATGTCAGTACACTACCCCCAATCCCATGTGCTTTAACTTTGCACATTAATCTCTTGTGTGGGACCTTGTCGAAAGCCTTCTGAAAGTCCAAATACACCACATCAACTGGTTCTCCCTTGTCCACTCCACTGAAACATCCTCAAAAAATTCCAGAAGATTTGTCAAGCATGATTTCCCTTTCAAAAATCCATGCTGACTTGGACCTATCATGTCACCTCTTTCCAAATGCACTGCTATGACATCTTTAATAATTGATTCCAACATTTTCCCCACTATCGATATAAGGCTAACTGCAGGGGACCTACGTTTGTCTTACTAACCTTTTTCTCTTTACATATCTATGGAAGCTTTTGCAGTCCAGCTTCCTCTCGTACTCTATTTTCCCTGCCCTAATCAAATCCTTTGTCCTCCTCTGCTGAGTTCTAAATTTCTCCCAGTCCCCGGGTTCGCTGCTATTTCTGGCCAATTTGTATGTCACTTCCTTGGCTTTAATACTATCCCTGATATCCCTTGTTAGCCACGGTTGAGCCATCTTCCCTTTTTTATTTTTACGCCAGACAGGGATGTACAATTGTTGTAGTTCATCCATGCGACCTCGAAATGTCTGCCATTGCCCATACACTGTCAACCCCTTAAGTATCATTCGCCAATCTATCCTAGCCAATTCATGCCTCATACCTTCAAAGTTACCCTTCTTTAAGTTCTGGACCATGATCTCTGAATTAACTGTTTTCTTCTCCATCCTAATGTAGAATTCCACCATATTATGGTCACTCTTCCCTAAGGGGCCTCGCACAACGAGATTGCTAATTAATCCTCTCTCATTACACAATACCCAGTCTAAGATGGCCTCCCCCCTAGTTGGTTCCTCGACATATTGGTCTAGAAAACCATTCCTTATGCACTCCAGGAAATCCTCCTCCACCGTATTGTTTCCAGGTTGGTTAGCCCATTCTATATGCATATTAAAGTCACCCATGATAACTGCTGCACCTTTATTGCATGCACCCCCAATTTCCTGTTTGATGCCCTCCCCAACATCACTACTACTGTTTGGAGGTCTGTACACAACTACACTAGCGTTTTCTGCCCTTTGGTATTCCGTAGCTCCATCCATACCGATTCCACATCATCCAAGCTAATGTCTTTCCTTACAATTGCATTAATTTCCTCTTTAACTAGCAACACCACCCCGCCTCCTTTTCCTTTCTGTCTATGTTTCCTAAATGTTGAATACCCTTGGATGTTGAGTTCCCGGCCTTGGTCACCCTGGAGCCATGTCTCCGTGATGCCTACCACATCGTATCCGTTAACTGCTATCTGCACAGTTAATTCGTCCACCTTATTTCCTAAGGCATATGCTGTTGCTGACTGCATTGTCAGCATGGATTTAGCTTTCTAGAGGTTGCAAATGTGTTCAGTAAAGTTGGGATCCACTATCACCTCGTTGGTACTACCTATCACACTATTGACAGATTGCTTCTGTCTTCTCTACTTGACCTTCCATCTATTCCATCAGCATAGGGCCATTTATACTGGGGCCGAAATTGCCCACCACCAGAAACGAGGCACACCTTTGAAGTGTTCTGGCCATTGAATGCACAAGGGCAGCCTAGCCATTGAAATTCAACTCTTTGGGGATATTTTTCCAGGGGGGCCGAAATGGCCTCATCATGGGGGTGGAAGTGGGGATGGAGCAGAGTGGCTGTCAATAGCAGGGTGGAAGTGGGGGTGGGGTGGAGTAGCTGACGCTGTCAGTCATTAGCGTTGCTGTGGTGTACGAAATGATACAATGAACTCCGTACTGTGAGCCATACTAGGTGTTACCTGGTCAGTCTTTAACGGCTTCCAGAAGTGAAGATACAAAGGTGAAGTTCAGGTTATATATTGGGCCCAGCACGAGTGTACCTATGACCCTAGGACCTCCAACGGTAGTGCCCCCTGTTGGTGGTCAGACCTTATGTACATACATTACATCATTCCCCCCTGCCCAATTCTTGGCACAAGTCCATATTACAAGTTAGACGGTCTGGAGCCCTTCGCTCCCTGATTGACCGTCTCAGTACAATCCCAGTGCTTAACCGTGGCTCACAAAGGAAATTAGAGATAGTGTTAAATCCAAGGAAGAGGCATATAAATTCGCCAGAAAAAGCAGCAAACCTGAGGACTGGGAGAAATTTAGCATTCAGCAGAGGAGGACAAATGATTTAATTAGGAGGGGGAAAATAGAGTATGAGAGTAAGCTTGCAGGGAACATAAAAACTAACTGCAAAAGCGTCTATAGATATGTGAAGAGAAAATGATTAGTGAAGACAAATGTAGGTCCCTTGCAGTCAGAATCAGGTGAATTTATAATGGAGAACAAAGAAATGGTAGACCAATTGAACAAATACTTTGGTTCTGTCTTCACTAAGGAAGACACAAATAACCTTCCGGAAATACTAGGGGACCGAGGGTCTAGCAAGAAGGAGGAACTGAAGGAAATCCTTATTAGTCAGGAAATTGTGTTAGGGAAGTTGATGGGATTGAAGGTCGATAAATCCCCAGGGCCTGATCGTCTGTATCCCAGAGTACTTAAGGAAGTGGCCCTTGAAATAGTGGACGCATTGGTGATCATTTTCAACATTCTATAGACTCTGGATCAGTTCCTGTGGACTGGAGGGTAGCTAATGTAACCCCACTTTTTAAAAAAGGAGGGAGAGAGAAAACAGGGAATTATAGACTGGTTAGCCATATATCGATAGTGGGGGAAATGTTGGAATCAATTATTAAAGATGTAATAACAGCGCATTTGGAAAGCAGTGACAGGATCGGTCCAAGTCAGCATGGATTTATGAAAGGGAAATCATGCTTGACAAATCTTCTAGAATCTTTTGAGGATGTAACTCGTAGAGTGGACAAGAGAGAGCCAGTGGATGTGGTGTATTTGGACTTTCAAAAGGCTTTTGACAAGGGCCCACGCAAGAGATTAGTGTGCAAAATTAAATCATTGGTATTGCGGGTAATGTATTGACGTGGAGAGAACTGGTTGGCAGACAGGAAGCAAAGAGTAGGAATAAACGGGTCCTTTTCAGAATGGCAGGCAGTGACTAGTGGGGTACCGCAAAGTTCAGTGCTTGGCCCCCAGCTATTTACAATATACATTAATGATTTGGATGAAGGAATTGAATGCAATATCTCCAAGTTTGCAGATGACACTAAGCTGGGTGGTAGAGTGAGCTGTGAGGAGGATGCTAAGAGACTGCAGGGTGACTTGGACAGGTTAGGTGAGTGGGTAAATGCATGGCAGATGCAGTACAATGTAGATAAATGTGAGGTTATCCACTTTGGTGGCAAAAACAGGGAGGCAGAATATTATCTGAATAGTGACAGATTAGGAAAAGGGGAGGTGCAACGAGACCTGGGTGTCATGGTCCATCAGTCATTGAAAGTTAACATGCAGGTACAGCAGGCGGTGAAGAAGCCAAATGGCATGTTGGCCTTCTTAGCTAGAGGATTTGAGTATAGGAGCAGGGAGGTCTTACTGCAGTTGTACAGGGCCTTGGTGAAGCCACACCTTGAATATTGTGTACAGTTTTGGTCTCCTAATCTGAGGAAGGACGTTCTTGCTGTTGGGGGAGTGCAGCGAAGGTTCACCAAATTGATTCCCGGGATGGCAGGACTGACATATGAAGAAAGACTGGATCGACTAGGCTTATATTCACTGGAATTTAGAAGAATGAGAGGGGATCTCGCAGAAACATAAAATTCTGACGGAATTGGACAGGTTAGATGCAGGAAGAATGTTCTCGATGTTGGGGAAGTCCAGAACCAGGGGTCACAGTCTAAGGATAAGGGGTAGGCCTTTTAGGACTGAGATGAGGAGAAACTTCTTCACTCAGAGAATTGTGAACCTGTGGAATTCTCTACCACAGAAAGTTGTTGAAGCCAGTTCGTTGGGTAAATTCAAAAGGGAGTTAGATGTGGCCCTTACGGCTAAAGGGATCAAGGGGTATGGAGAGAAAGCAGGACTGGGGTACTGAAGTTGCATGGTCAGCCATGATCATATTGAATGGTGGTGCAGGCTCGAAGGGCCGAATGGCCTACTCCTGCACATATTTCCTATGGGTTATACTTTTCACTTGGTGGCTATGGTCGAAAAAAATGGGCCTTGTTCCAGTGATGCGGGACGTATCGCCCGTGCTGATCACCAGCTCAAGGTTCATTTTTTTTTTGCGATTTTCCACTCGGCCTTACCCCAGCGATGTCAAATGGGCGATGTGATTTCTCGGCGATCTCACGATCGCCCAAAGTAAACAGAAGTGAATGAAAAAAAAAGCTTCCCTAGCAACGCATTACTGCGCATGTGCAGGTTGATTTTTCTTTTCAGGTTGATGCTCTTTCCTGCGTTTTGAGAGGTCAGGGGTTTTCACACATGCTCAGAAGCTCTGTGTGGGTCTGGGAGAGAGAGAGAGAGAGGAGAAGAGAAGCAGGTATTTGACAAATCACTTACCAGAGAAAAATATTACCCTTAATTCAATTCAATTTAAACAATGAAGGGATCAGTAGAAAGGCGAAGGCCAAGCCCTTCAGCGAGGAGGCCAATGAGGCCCTTGTTAACATTGTTAGCGCAAGGTGGGAGGATCTGACACGGAGTGGACATGGGAAACCTCCACCCCGTGCATATCGGAGGATTTGAGCAGAGATTGCCGACATGGTCACGTCGGCATCTAATGAAGCGCGGACACCGGACCAGTGCCACAAAAGATGGAACAGTCTACTGGCGGCTGCTAGAGTAAGTTGAAATTTATATTTGAAATCATCCATATTTATTATTTAATGATGCATGGAAATTCTAACTAGAATCTGCAATGTTATCTCATAATCTTTAAACATAACTAAATAACTAAATTAGGATTAAATTATGATTACATTTATGCAATGCAACATAAATTTGAATGTTAAGTATGAAATATCTTATTCCTATACAATGTAGTGCAAATTTATAATTGAACTTATAAATCTGTCAGTGTTAAATGTTTATTGCCAAATCCATTTGCTTATGCCGTGCAATGTTACCTTATCTATTACGGAAGAAGATATCTATCAACCAACGCGAGCAACGCAGGACGGGCGGGGGCTGTGCCATGTGTAATGTCCTTACACACTACTATAAATTCACACGAGGCACATTCTGCAGATAAGGTCACTCTGTGACCTGAACCTTTATTCACAGGACCAAGAAGTGATGACCCTGTGTGGGACCTCCCTTTATATACCTGGATGACCAGGTGAGGAGTGTCTCCCACAAGTTCACACCCTGTGGTCAAGGTGTGCATTTCTTAGGTGTATACAGTATGCAGTGTTGTTACATGAAGGTTACAGTTACATGAAGGTTACATACATGACATCACCTCCCCTCCAACGTCTTATGGGGTCAAAGATTAAGTCTTTCAGGTGGTCTGCGCTCTCTCGTGGAGCGCCGCAGTTGGGCCTCTGGTTGTTAAGCCTTGGTATGCGTCTCTGTCACCTGTGGTGATTCTGGCTTGTCCGGGCTGGCCGCAGGGACTGTGCATGCTGCTGAAAGTTCTTGTTGCTCATTCACTGGCGGTGTGTGGGCAGCATCTCATGATCTTCCTCAGGTTCCTCAGTGTCTATGTTGACTTGGTCCAGATGCTTGCGGCATATCTGTCCATTGTTAAGCCTGACCACTATGACCCTATTCCCCTCTTTGCCAATTACAGTACCCTCAAGCCACTTGGGCCACAAAGCGTGATTAAGAACAAATACAGGGTCATCGATTTCTATACATCTCCCCTTTGAGTTACGGTTATGGCACTCATTTTGGGACTGGCGCTTGCCCTTAACAATGTCTGACAGGACTGGATGAATGAGGGACAGCCGAGTTTTAAGTGTACGTTTCATGAGTAGTTCCGCGGGCGGGGCCCCCGTGAGTGAATGTGGTCGGGACCTATGGGCCAGCAGGAGGTGCGATAGGCGGCATTGAAGGGAGGGTCCTTGAATCTGGAGCATGCCCTGTTTTATGACTTGGACCGCACATTCCGCCTGGCCATTGGAAGCCGGCTTGAACGGTGCTGTCCTGACATGTTTGATGCCATTACCTGACATGAACTCCCGGAATTCATAGCTAGTGAAACACGGGCCGTTGTCGCTAACCAGGATGTCCGGCAAGCCGTGGGTCGCAAAGACCGCACACAGACTCCCCACAGTGGTGGATGTACTGCACGAATTCAATATGATGCACTCGATCCATTTCGAGTACGCATCAGCAACAATGAGGAACATTCTTCCCATGAACGGGCCCGCGTAGTCTACGTGAATACGTGACCATGGACTGGTGGGCCAGGGCTACAGGCTGAGTGGAGCCTCCCTGGGGGCATTGCCCAGCTGGGCACACGTCGTGCACCTGCGAACACAGTGTTCCAGATCTGAATCAATTCCCGGCCACCACACATGTGACCGGGCAATGTCCTTCATTAGCACGATGCCTGGGTGCTCGCTGTGGAGTTCCCTGATGAATGCTTCCCTGCCCCTCTGGGGCATGACTACCCGGCTGCCCCATAGTAGTCAGTCGGCTTGGATGGAGAGCTCATCCATCCGTCTGTGAAATGGTCTGACCTCCGCAGGGCATGCTCCGTGTGCAGGCATCCAATCCCCAGTCAGGACACATTTCTTAATCAAGGATAGGAGGGGATCTCTGTTGGTCCAGATTTTGATCTGGCGGTACCTGTGGTGGGGGAGCCTGCGCTGTCAAAGGCATCAACGGCCATAACCATCTCAACGCTTTGCTCCGCTGCCCCCTCAGTGGTGGCCAGTGGAAGCCTGCTGAGCGCGTCAGCGCAATTTTCAGTGCCTGGCAGGTGCCGTATGGTGTAGTCATACGCAGCCAGCGTGAGAGCCCATCGCTGTATGCGAGCTGACGCATTGGCATTGACAGCTTTGCTGTCTGACAACAGGGATGTTAACGGCTTTTGGTCCGTTTCTAACTCGAACCATCTGCCAAAAAGGTACTGGTGCATCTTTTTTACCCCGTAGACACATGCGAGTGCTTCCTTTTCAACCATCCCATATCCCCTTTCTGCTTGGGAGAGCGACCTGGAGGCATAAGCCACAGGTTGGAGTTGGCTCTCATCATTACTGTGCTGCAACACACACCCAACCCCATAGGATAATGCATCACATGTCAAAACCAATTTCTTACAAGGGTTGTACAGGGTCAACAGCTTAATAGAACAAAGCAGGATCCGCGCCCGATTGAAAGCCTGTTCCTGACAGTCCCCCCAAAACCGATCGCAACCCTTAAGTAGGAGCGCACGTAGTGGCTCCAACAATGTGCTTAAGTTCGGCAGAAAGTTCCCGAAATAGTTCAAGAGTCCCAGAAATGAACGCAATTCCGATGTGTTGCCGGGCCTGGGCGCACGATGAATCGCCTCCGTTTTGGATTCGGTGGGCCGGATCCCGTCTGCGGCAATCCTCCTGCCAAAAACTCGACCTCTGGGGCCAAAAACACACACTTGGACTTCTTTAGTCGCAGGTCTACCTGGTCCAGTCGGCGTAGCACCTCCTCCAGGTTGTGGAGGTGTTCCTCGGTGTCTCGACCCGTGATAAGGATGCCGTCCTGAAAAACGATTGTTCTGGGGATGGATTTTAGCAGGCTTTCCATGTTCCTTTGAAAGATAGCAGCTGCTGATCGAATGCCAAACAGCCCCTTGTGCGTGGTGATGGTGGTCAGTAGCTTGGATTCTTCGGCCAGTTCCTGGGTCATGTAGGCTGAAGTGAGGTCCAACTTGGTGAACAGCTTGCCACCTGCCAGCGTGGCAAAAAGATCCTCCGCTCTTGGAAGCGGGTATTGGTCTTGCAGTGACACTCGGTTGATAGTGGCCTTGTAGTCGCCACAGATCCTGACCGAGCCATCCGTTTTTAGGACAGGGACAATGGGGCTTGCCCAGTCGCTGAATTCAACGGGCGAAATTATGCCCTCTCTTAGCAACTTGTCCAACTCACTCTCAATTTTCTCCCGCATCACATACGGCACAGCCCTGGCTTTGTGGTGCACTGGTCTGGCATCCGGGGTGACGCGTAACACTACTTTGGTACCCTTGAAAGTCCCGACACCAGGTTGAAATAGTGATTCAAATTTCTGTAGGACCCGTGAGCATGAACTTCGCTCCACAGATGAAATGGCGTGCACATCCCCCCATTTCCAGTTCATCTTGGCTGGCCAGCACCTCCCGGGACCATTTCCCAGAACAATCCAGAGTGGCAGCCGGTTCTCTGATCCATTATGTGTGATCACCAACATTGCACTGCCTAGCACTGGGATGATCTCTTTGGTGTACGTCCATAATTGCGTATCAATGCGTTCTAATTTGGGTCTGCTAATTCTGAGTGGCCATAGTTTCTCGAATTGTTGGACACTCATAAGTGACTGGCTGGCCCCTGTGTCCAGCTGCATGCATACCGGAATGCCGTTTAATAGGACTTTCATCATCATGGGTGGGCGTTTTGGTATATGAGCTGTGGATGTTTGCCACATGAACCCGCTGAACTTCAGCGTCCATTGCTTTGTCCCAAGCATCAACCTGCCTTGCAGACCCTTCTTCTGGTTCACCTGCCTCGTAAATTAGCCTCGCTGTGGGCTTCCTGCACATTTTGGCTAAATATCCACTGAAGTTACAATTTCTATAGATAAATTGTTGAAATCTACAGGTTTTTGCAGCATGTCTGCCCCTGCAACACCCGCATGAACTGAGATTGTTGTGAACAAAAGGCATTCCTCTCTGATTGTCTCTTTGATTACTCTTGAGCACTCTGTTAGTGGGTGTCAATGGCCCCATCCCGGGACGCATTGTCCACCGTGATGGCGTAAATGTCCGTTCAACCTGCCATTGTCTGTGTTGAGGACCCACTCTAGAGTCTGTTACTGCCTGGGTGGTGTCGAATTGCCCTTGCCTGCCTGCGGGGTTCTGAGTCGCGTTTACAATGTTAACGCCCTGATCCATCGCCACGTTGGAAGCAGAGTTGCGCGCGTATATTGTCTTGGTTTCTTTCTCCCCCGCCATGAAGGTTTGAGCCATCAACACCGCAGCTTCCAAGGTCAAGTCCTTGTTCTCAATTTGCTTTCTGAAAATCCCGGCATGACCAATGCCCCCAATAAAGAAATCCCTTAACATCTCCCCCCTGCAGTTGTCTGTGAACTTACAGAGGCTGGCCAAGCGCCGAAGCTCCGCAACGAAGTCCGGTATGCTCTATCCTTCCCGACGTCGGTATGTATAATAATCGGTGTCGGGCCATGTGTATACTGCTCGCTGGTTTGAGGTGCTCACCGATCAGTTTTCTGAGCTCTTCCAAGGTTTTGTCTGCCGGCTTCTCGGTTGCGAGCAGGTCTTTCATCAGCGCGTACGTCTTAGATCCACGGCTGGTCAGTAGATACACCCTTCGCTTGTCAGCCGCTGCATCTCCCAGCCAGTCCTACATGACAAAGCTCTGCTGGGGCCTCTCAACGAAATCGTCCCAGTCCTCACCAACACAGTACCGTTCCTCTGTGCTACTGGTGGCCATTCTCTTGAGTCGTTGATTTCCGTTTCTCTTCCCGGAGGAAGAGCCAAATGTAATGTCCTTACCCACTCCTATAAATTCACACGAGGTACATTCTGCAGATAAGGTCACTCTGCGACCTGAACCTTTATTCACAGGACCAAGAAGTGATGACCCTGCGTGGGACCACCCTTTATATACCTGGATGACCAGGTGAGGAGTGTCTCCCACAAGTTCACCCCCTGTGGTCAAGGTGTGCATTTCTTAGGTGTATACAGTATGCAATATTGTTACATGAAGTTTACAGTTACATGAAGGTTACATACATGACACCATGCTGCAGTCTCTCACCACTTACAAAGAGCTTGCCGTGGCCTTGATGGGGCCAGAAAGCCGTTTGGTCAGAACCCTTGGTGTGGCCAAACCCACCCTAGAGTCACGTGAGTAATGATAACTGTGCATTGTGCAATGTGTGAATCAATAGTAAATATTTGTTCTGCAGGAAATCCTATGCAATGATACTTGAATTTGATATATAATTGAGTTATACTATTGAGATGTACTATTGGTCTTCAAATGAGGTCATGTTAGGCCTGGTGAGTGCTTGTGCATATGGGCTGAAGGTAATGTTTTGAGTTCTTGAAAAATTGTGATGAATTGATTTGAATTGTTTGTAAATTTCATTTGTCTTTCAAAGGTCAACAAGTATCAGTGGACGTCCACTGAACTGTCAGGAACCTCCCAGGAGGAAGAGCCAGTGCAGACTCCTGCTGCTGCTGTGCGTGAGCAGGAGGAGGAGGAGGAGGAAGAAGAGGAGATTTTTTTGTGGGGGGGGGAGCAACCTGCGGCCATCTCTTTTGAGATAGTTGAGGCACCGGGACCAAGTGGTGTGTAGGTGGTGACGCCAAGGCGTGTGACATTGCAGACGCCGACCCCACGGCGGTCCGGTCAGTGTGATATGCACTCGCCTACCACGGAGGACCAGACGGAGAGCTTACTATCCCTGTGCGGGGAGATGGTCGCGATTGGTCGCGACTTGATCCAGGGGTTCGCAGGTTTCTCAGCTAATTGGAGCCAGTTCGCCACAACCTGGAGCGAGTTCTGCACGCGCTTCTCCAACTGGTCTTCTGAGCGGTCACAGACTGCTTGGGAGACGTCGGGGGCGATCAGGCAGCAGACAGCCGCAACAAATGCCCTACGGCACGCGTTGCTGGCTGGACACAGCACTGCACCCCAAGGTGTTGTGTCCGCTCGCAGCGAGACCCCAAGCACGCAAGCGAGTACGGAGGACACAGTTCCTCCTGACTCGGAAGTAGAGCCTGAGGCTTCTGCTTCCGCTCCGTTACCTCCACCACGGCAGGAAGTCTTGCCGTCCCACTCTGCACAACGTCTTGGTGTTGGTCTGCGTAGACCAAAACGGGCGGGTGGGGTGCGAACACGGGGTGGGACAGGATCTGGAGGGAAACGTGGCCGCAGGTAGGGAGGGGGGAGTGCTTTTCAATAGTTCCGTTGTTACATAAGTGTTCACTTGTTATTATCACTATTATTCTCTTGTTATTCTTACTAAATTGGGCACTTGTATTCAATACTTAAATGTTCACTTGTTATCATTACTTAACTGTTCACTTGTCATTCTTACTAAAATGGTCACTTGTTGTCGTTACTGAAATGGTCACTTGTTATCATCAGTTAAATGGTCACTTGTTATCATCAGTTAAATGGTCACTTGTTATCATTACTCAGAAGTTCACTTGTTATTATTACTTAAATGATCACTTGTTATTATTACTTAAATGGCCACTTGTTATTAATACTTAAATGTTCAATTTCTTCTTCTTCTAATGTTTTGGGGATTTGAGGGAAGGGTGGGTTGGTGCGGGGGGTTAGAGGGAGGGTGTTGTTCATTACTTCATAAAAAAATGTTGTTTCTCAATAAAAAAAAAGTTTTTCTACAACTTTTGTACCTTCTCTCTTAATTACATTAGTTTTGCAATGTACAGTTTTTCACGCATATTTGTTTGTTTATTCTGTTTCCCCACGGAAATGAAACTTTTGATTAACCGTAACTGTAATTGAACATTTGAATATCAACAATAATAGTTCATGCGAAGCACTCATTAATAAGCTGCTGACGCAAAAGCTTAGCGGCCATGTAACTGCCACTGGCTACTGGTCTTCGGGAAAGGTGTGATGGTACCGGTGCTAGATCGCCAGGCTGATTAAGCTCCCCATGTCCTCGCCCATGTCCTCTCCCCCTTGTTCCTCCTCTTCATCCTCGCCGGCCACCTCTTCTGACTCATCTCCTTCTGGAGGTGGACCTGCCGCATGATCTGGCATTATTTGTCCTCTCTTTGGCCCCAAGTTTCCACACGCGGCGAAAAAGGCGCACCTCAGAGCTGGGCGCCTGTTTTTCGCGCCGAAAACGGCGCCGGAAAGAAAGTGCCGTATTCTCGAGCTCCTTGGAGCTCGATGTCTGCTCTCTGCTTGGCGCGGCGCACAGGGGGCGGAGCCTACCACTCGCGCCAATTTTGTAAGTAGGAGAGGGTGGGTACAATTGAAATGAGGCTTCTTGGTGCCGGCAACCCTGCGCGTGCGCGTTGGAGCGTTTGCGCATGCGCAGTCTGAAGTAAACATTGGCACTCGGCCATTTTTAAAAGTACTGCAGAAAAAGTGAAGATTTGTTTCTTGGACCCCTGCAAAGGCTTGTAATTTAATTTTCTTGATATTTCTGTGTGTGAAGGAGTGCTTTTAGCAGCACTGCTGAATAAATCACCTGCTGAAATCAGTGAGTTCAGCTTTTCACTGCTAAACTTGCAGAACCGGTGCTGCATTGGTGCATGCAAATTAAGGACTGTGTGTTTGGAGAAATAAGAGTGCCAATTCAACTTTGCAATGGATCAATGTCCACCAAGAACAAAGAATTTCTTGCATGAGGAAGTGGAGATATTAGTCAACGTAATTGAGCAGAGATGGCAGGAACTAGATACCAGCAACAGAGGTCGCATAAAAGTGCCACCAAAGGAAATGAAGAAACGCTGGAACCAAGTTGCTGAAGATTACTGCGCAGTGGTGCATACCAGGAGATCTGGAAGTCAGTGTAAAAAGAAATGGCACGACCTTGGTCAAGTAATGAGTGTAAGTAATATTTCCCATTTTTAATCTAATCGTAATTGTAACCCGGCTATCTGTATGTCCCACCTTGCAGACTGACACACTGTAAAAAGTTATATTTTACTCTTTGCAGAAGAAATTGGCCCACAACAAAAGGGAGGCAACTCGGACAGGAGGATGCATGCCCAATCTGCATCCACTGACACCCTTGGAACAAAGGGTAGCTGCTATGATGAGTCGGACATGGAGTAAAGCAATTGGTACAGCACAAGCTGGGCCCGCACGCGAGGAAGAGGGTAAGTCCTGAAAATGCATCGTGGCCCTTTAAATCAACCTGCTGCCTGGCCTGCTATGTGTGAGAGTACTCATGCCACCCATCCGGCCCCCTCCCTTGCTGTTAAGCATTTGACTGTTCTGATGTATTTTGCAGAACATGATGATGATGATGATGATGATGATGATGACGATGCTGCTGCTGCCAACCCTGAGGATCCTGAGGGTACAGAACAAGGACCAGTACAACCAGCTGCGGACAATCCAGACTGGATGATGGCAGCGATGACTGAAATGTCTACAGGGGAGAGCTTCCAAATTAATGTTTATGAGCCTCCATCAAGGGGCATCAGAATTTGAACCCCTAGCATAGGTCTTGGTCCCACCATCCATGGTTTCGCTTCCGATGTTGCGGGTCCCAGTGGTGCTGCTGGTATAATGCAGCATTCTACAGTCAGTGCACTACCGTCCCAGCCTATGCCTCCCTCTCGCATAGGTTCTGGTTCCACCTACTATGGTTTTGATTCCGACACTTCGGGTCCCAGTGTTGCTGCTGATATCATGGAGCAGTTTACACCCATTCGTCCAACATCCCAGCCCACGGCTCGCACTCGAGTGCTGCCGTCTGCAACACAGAGCATCCCACCATTCCAGCCCGAGCCTCTCCCACCAGTTCAGCCGTCTGCAACACAGAGCATCCCACCATTCCAGCCCGAGCCTCTCCCTTCAGTTCAGCCGTCTGCAACACAGAGCATCCCACCATTCCAGCCCGAGCCTCTCCCTCCAGTTCAGCCGTCTGCAACACAGAGCATCCCACCATTCCAGCCCAAGCCTCTCCCTCCAGTTCAGCCGTCTGCAACACAGAGCATCCCACCATTCCAGCCCGAGCCTCTCCCTCCAGTTCAGCCATCTTGAACACAGAGCGTCCCACAGTCCCAGCCTGCGCCTCTCTGTGTAGTGGTGCCGCTTGCAACACCGAGCATCCCACCGTCCGTGCCCGTGCCTCCCAGTGTAGTGGTGCCACGAGGCAGACCCAGGCAGAGGAGAAGGAGATTGGAGACACGCTCTCCTGAGATGCAGCGTGCAACAGATGCGGCTCAGGTTGTGGCATTGGGTATGGAGACCAATGAGCTTACCCGATCACTCATCGGTGGCGTCAGTGCAGTAGGTGAAGAGTTGACGGGCCTGACGGGAGAAATAGCAGTAATGACACGGGAACTTAGGGAGGGAATGTCCGAGGGAGTGCAATCGACGGCACAGGCCATCAGGGAGGGCATGCAAGTGTCGGCACAGGCCGTCAGGGAGGGCCTGGTTGAGGTAGCTGCTGAAATAAGGGCACACTGCCCAGCCAATCAAATGACACCCCATGAGGAAGTGAATATTCACTGAGATGTGGATGAGACGTGGATGAGACATGGTTGCAGCCTTTCTTTGCTGCTTTTGTTCTTGTTCTTGATGTAGCTGTAGTAGCGTTTTTCAAATTGAAATTGTTTTGTAAGTTTTGTAACTTTACAACTTATAAGGGATCTTATGGTTTTTAAGTGATCTTATGGTGTAAATGCTCTCACATTTTTTTGTATCTTATTTAATTTTGCACCTAAAAAGTGATCCTGAAGTTTAAGTGTTCTTCAGAGTGTAAGATTTTTCACAATGAAACTGCTTTGTAAGTTTTGTAACTTTACAGCATATAAGTGATCTCAGGGTTTTCAAGTGATCTTATCGTGTAAATGCTCTCACATTCTGTAAATTATTTAATTTTGCATCTAAAAAGTGATCTTGAAGTGTAAGTGATCTTAGAGTGTAAAATTTTTCACATAGAAAGTGTTTTGTAACTTTTGTAACTTTACAAGTTTATAAGTGATCTTAAAGTTTTTAAGTGATCTTCAAGAGTCATATTAAAAAGTATAGTTTGATACAACAAATATTTTATTAGAGTGACTTTAACTTTTCAATAAAATATTTTTTCATTAAAACTGTTTCATGTTCCATTAACAACACAACGTAGGAACAACTGCAAAGAATAAACATGTCCATGCGCAACAGTGGTCGCAGAGCCCTCAGGCATCAGTAGTTGAAGCGTTCACGGATGAGCTGCTGGCGCAAGGCTCGAGCAATCGTTAAAGGGGCACGATGGACGGCCCTCCTCTGACCTCGTGCTCCGGCATCAGGCACTTGCATGCTTTCCTGATTGTCGTTATCATCCACATCCTGGTCTTCCGTAATATTATCATCATGCACTGGATCCTCACGTCGGTCTTCGGGTTCCACTATCAACTCCTGCTGCCTCATGATGGCTAAGTTATGAAGCATGCAGCACACAACAGTGAAGTGAACGACAATCTGAGGAGAGTATTGCAACTGTCCTCCAGAATGGTCCAGGCATCGGAATCGCTGTTTCAATATGCCAATGGCCCTCTCAATGATGCTGCGCGTCGCAATGTGCGCCGTGTTGTATTGACGGTCAGCTTCTGTCCGTGTCACGCGTAGGGGGCGTCATGAGCCAGGTGGTCAGGCCGTACCCTTTGTCTCCCAGTAGCCAGCTCTGCCCTTCTGGCTGCTGCTCAAACATGTCAGATATAACGCTGTCGCGTAGGATGAATGCATCGTGGGTGCTGCCAGGGTATCTCGCATCGACTGACATGATGCGCTGCTTGTCGTCACACACGAGCTGCACATTGATAGAGTGGAAACCTTTCCTATTTCGGTACTGCTCAGATCCTCCACAGGTGCTCGCAAGGCTATGTGGGTACAATCAATGCAGCCCTTTGGGAAGCCGACAATCCTGAAGAAGCCCACAGCCCTCTCATGGATCACTTGTGCGGTCATTGGGAAATTGATGAAGTCATTCCTTCGCGCATAAAGTGCAGCCGTGGCCTGGTAAATGCAGGCATATATTGCACATTGAGAGATGGCAGACACATCTCCAGTTGTAGCCTGAAACGATCCCGAGGCATAGAAAGAAAGTGCAGCTGTTACCTTCACTTCAACAGACAAGGCAGTTGTCCTTCTGCTTCTGGGCTGTAAATCTGCTCTCACCATATCACAGATCTCAGTGACAACTTCTCTGCGAAAATGCAGCCTTTTCAGACAATCAGCCTCGTTCATGTCCAGGTACGAACGCCTGGTTCGATATTGTCGATGTGGGTACGGTCTCCTGCCCATCAACCTACGGGCTGCGACGTTCCTGGTGCGGTGAGCTCTAATCAATTCTCTCCTATGCAGTGAATTGATGGCAAACCATTACATAATATGTGGTGTTGACAATGCAGCACCCATTCTGCAAATTTAAATATAAAACTGTCGATGTGGCTGCCTCTCCCTGTCCAAATGGCCTCAGTCCCCCTCACAGCTCGAAGGCTGCTGCTGTATCTTTGGCTGCCGGCCAGCCACTGACGCCGCCCCTAAAGCGTGGCCGAATGGCCTCAAGAACCTTAATGAGCTGCGTGTGTCCTGCGTTGATTCTTCGGCTGCCAGCCAGCCACTGACGCCGCTGCTATCTCATGGCCGAATGGCCTTACGTCGGTCTGCTGCTGATTCTTCGGCTGCCGGCCAGCCACTGACGCCGCTGATAGCTCATGGCCGAATGGCCTTGGGTCCATTCGGTGCTGCTTCTTCGCGGCCAGCCACGAAGAGAATGAAGGCCTGCCTCAAGCACTGCAGCTCAGCTCGAAGATTGCTGCCGCTGCCGTCGAGACACTGATGCCACACTGCTGCCTGACTCCAACATGAAAGGCCTGCCTGAAGCACTTTCACACAGGTAGGAACATGGTTTATTTAATCTTTTCTTTACTTATAAATTTTTATTCAGGTTGGATTTATTTCTATAATATTTGTATAAGTATAACTAAGGATTGATTGTAGAATTTAATGACTTCCCTTCCCCCCCTCCCCCCCTCGTTCCCTACGCCTAATTTGTAACCTGCGCCTGATTTTTTAAAGTGTAGACAAGGTTTTTTCAAGCGTAATGATAGAGTATTCAAACAGGCTCATTTAGACAGACTGTGAAAATTCACAGACCCCCAAGTCAAGGCTGCTACATGCAGTTCGGCATGTTGCATTAACTCATCAATCAACTTGACATTTTCGGACCTTGGGTAGCGAGCCAATTAAAACGTTAAAAGACTTTCAATTGAGCCAATAAGGTCAAAGAAGGCAAGTTCTTTTATGTAAATTGATCCAGGTATAAAATACAGCCATTTTGACCATGTGTCTCAGTAAGAACAAAGACCTGGCTTGAAGCTAAGCAGTTTGTTGCTCTCTGCCAAGATTAAAAAGTTAAAACTACCATCGGAGTTCGTATTTCATTGGAAATTAAGAGATCAAACACGTACAAAAATCTTCACTTACTCCATTCTAAGTTAGTTTGGAGTACGTTTTCACTGTGGAAACGTTGAAATCAGGCGTCAGTGGCCGGACACGCCCCCTTTTGAAAAAAAAATTCGGTTGCAAAGTGAAACTGTTCTACCTGACCAGAACTGGAGAAAACTAAATGTAGAGAATTCCGATTCCTAAGATACTCCGTTCTACACCAGCTGCTCCTAAAAATCAGGAGCAAATCATGTGGAAACTTGGGGCCTTTATAGCTAGGTTATGCAGCATGCAACACACCGCAATAAACTCTGCTACCTGATCAGGGTGGTACTGGAGGCTGCCTCCAGAATGATCCAGGCATCTGAAGTGCTGCTTTAAGACTCCAATTGTCTTTTCAACGATGTTGCGAGTCGCTATGTGGCTTTCATTATACCATTTCTGTGCTTCAGTGACAGGATTACGCAGAGGGGTCATCAGCCAACTGGCAAGGCCATATCCTTTATCCCCCAGCATCCAACCATGACTTTCTGGCTGATTGACAAACAGGTCAGGGATAGCACTTTCACATAAGATGTGTGCATCATGGATGCTGCCAGGAAATGTAGCATTTACTGTTAAAATTGTTTGATTGTAGTCGACAACAAGCTGCACATTTATTGAGTGGAATCTCTTTCTGTTACGAAACACCTCCGTGTTCTTTAAGGGTGCTTTCAGGGCAATGTGCGTGCAGTGTATTGCTCCCTGCACCTTGGGGAAGTCTGCTATTCTCGAGAAACCCAAAGCCCTCTCGGTCTGTGCTTTCCTGGTCATTGGGAAGCTTATGAAGTCCATCCTGCGAGTGTAAAGGGCTTCAGTCACCTGTTGAATGCAGCAGTGTGTAGTGTGCTGAGAGATATGGCAGTGTCGCCAGCTGAAGCCTGAAAAGATCCCGATGCGTAAAAGGTTAGGGCAGCATTGACCTTCACCTCAACGGACAGTGCGGTTCTGATGGTGCTGGAAGGCTGCAGATCATCCTTGACAAGTTGGCATATCTCATCGATGACCTCCTTCCAGAATCGTAGCCTCCTAAGACAAGCATTTTCAGGCAAGTTCAGGTAAGATTGCTTTCCCAAGTACCTTCGTTGGCTATACGGTCTCCTCCTCTGTCTTCATCTCCGTCTCCGCATTACTGTGCCACCTCTTCCATTGATCCTTTCAGTAATCAGTGTGTGAGCAGTTGCAATTAAAGGCAGGGATAGCATAGGCCCCATCACTATTGATAATTACTTTCACTAACTTTTATAATATCTCTACTCTATACTCTCTAATCACTGTACTCTGCACTCTCTGTACTCTCTAAGCTGTATACCAGTCAGTTTGATAAGCCTCAACACTATCATTAAATAACTTCACTAGGTAAAAGCTATTTACAAAATAATTCCAATATATGAAAACTATTTAGCATAAATAAGTTGATAATACCTATTTATATTCCCTGTCCCAAATATCTGAGTACAATTTTCTTCAATTTTACTCTCTAAATGACTCACAACTAATTCTCCACCCTTCCTCCGAAGTTCAAAATGGCATCCGTGGTGCCCATTTCTTTCTCTTAGGCCCTGAAAAAGCAACTATTTTTCATCATTCTTTTGGGCCTTGGATCGGCCCAGCAAAGTGCATGCTAGGTGCCGAAACTTGGGATGGGCCTTGTGTGGGTGATCATTTGGGCGATCATCTCGGCGATCAAAGTGGAAACTTAGGCACCTGTTTTTCCGGTGATATTTTGGGCCTAGTTTCCACTTTTTGTTCAAAATGGGCGATAGAGGTCTGTTTTGGGCGATAGATGGGCCATAGATGGGCGATGTGAAGTGGAAAGTCTAGCCCATGTTTCATCTGGCTAGACTTTCCACTCGGTGGCTAAGGCCCAAAAAAATGGGACTTGTTCCAGCGATGTGGGACATATTGCCCGTGCTGATCGCCGGCACAAGGCCCATTTTTTTGGCGATTTTCCACTTGGCCTTACCCCAGCGATGTCAAATGGGCGATCTTATTTTTCGGCGATCTCACGATCGCCCAAAGAAAACAGAAGTGAATGAAAAAAAAAGCTTCCCTAGCAACACTATACTGCGCATGTGTAACTTGATTTTTTTTTTAAGATTGATTTTCTTTGCCGCGTTTTGAGAGGTCAGGGGTCGTCACACATGCTCAGAAGCTCAGAAGACAGACGTGATTACATCGGCATCAAATGAAGCGCGGACACTGGACTAGTGCCTACTGGCGGCTGCCAGAGTAAGTTGAAATTTATATTTGAAATCATTCATTTGTATTATTTCATGATGTATGGGAATTGTAACTAGAATCTGCAATGTTATTTTGTAATTTTTTAACATAACTAAATTATGAATAAATTTATGCACCCCAACATAAAGTTGAATGTTTTAGTATGAAATATTTTATTCCTATGCAATGTAATGCAAATTTATAATTGAACATATAAATCTGTCAGTCTTAAATGTTTATTGCCAAATTCATTTACTTATGCCGTGCAATGTTATCTTATCATTTACAGAAGAAGATGTCTATCAACCACCGTGAGCAACGCAGGATGGGCGGGGGCTGTGCCATGCTGCAGTCTCTAAGTACTTACGAGGAGCTTGCAGTGGCCTTGGTGGGGCCAGAAAGCCTTGGTGTGGCCGAACCCACCCTTGAGTCACGTGAGCAATGAGAACTGTGCATTGTGCAATGTGTGAATCAATAGTAAATACTACTTTTGTTACACAGGTAATCTTATGTAATTATAATGTAATCTGATATATAATTGAGATGTACTATTGATCTTCGAATGAGGTCATGTTAGGGCTGGTGATCGCTTGTGCATATGGGGTAATGGAAAGCATTGTAATGTTTTGAGTTCTTGAAAAATGGATATGTATTGATTTGAATTATTAAGCATTGTTTATAAATTTCATTTGTTTTTCAAAGGTCAACAAGTGTCCATCCACTGAACCTTCTGGAACTTCACAGGAGGAAGAGCCAGAGGAGGAGCCACTGCAGACTCCTGCTGCTGTGCATGAGCAGGAGGAGGAGCAGGAGGAGGAGGAGGAGGGGTGGAGGAGGAGGAGGAGGAGGAGGAGGAGGAGGAGGAGGAGGAGGAGCAGGAGGAGGGGGAGAAGGAGCAGGAGGAGGAGGAAAAGAAGAATTTTTTTTTGTGGGGGGGGAAACAACTTGCGGCCATCTCTTTTGAGATGGATGAGGCACCGGGACCAAGCGGTGTGCAGATGGTGACACCAAGGCATGTGACATTGCAGACGCCGACCCCACGGAGGTCTGGTCAGCATGAAATGCACTCGCCTACCACAGAGGACCAGACGGAGAGCTTACTATCCCTGTGCGGGGAGACGGTCGCGATTGGTCGCGACCATATCCAGGGGTTCGCAGGTTTCTCAGCTAATTGGAGCAAGTTCTCCACAAACTGGAGCGAGTTCTGCACGCGCTTCTCCAACTGGTCTTCTGAGCGGTCACAGACTGCTCGGGAGATGTTGGAGGCGATTAGGGAGCAGACAGCCGCAACAAATGCCCTACGGCATGCTTTGGTTCGGTATTCACTAAAGAGGACACAAACAACCTTCCGGATATAAAAGGGGTCGGAGGGTCTAGTAAGAAGGAGGAACTGAGGGAAATCCTTATTAGTCGGGAAATTGTGTTGGGGAAATTGATGGGATTGAAGGCCGATAAATCCCCAGGGTCTGATGGTCTGCATCCCAGAGTACTTAAGGAGGTGACCTTGGAAATAGCGGATGCATTGACAGTCATTTTCCAACATTCCATAGACTCTGGATCAGTTCCTATCGAGTGGAGGGTAGCCAATGTAACCTCACTTTTAAAAAAAGGAGGGAGAGAGAAAACAGGGAATTATAGACCTGTCAGCCTGACATCAGTAGTGGGTAAAATGATGGAATCAATTATTGAGGATGTCATAGCAGCGCATTTGGAAAGAGGTGACATGATAGGTCCAAGTCAGCATGGATTTGTGAAAGGGAAATCATGCTTGACAAATCTTCTGGAATTTTTTGAGGATGTTTCCAGTAAAGTGGAAAAGGGAGAACCAGTTGATGTGGTGTATTTGGACTTTCAGAAGGCTTTCAACAAGGTCCCACACAAGAGATTAATGTGCAAAGTTAAAGCACATGGGATTGGCGGTAGTGTGCTGACGTGGATTGAGAATTGGTTGGCAGACAGGAAGCAAAGAGTAGGAATAAATGGGTACTTTTCAGAATGGCAGGCAGTGACTAGTGGGGTACCGCAAGGTTCTGTGCTGGGGCCCCAGCTGTTTACATTGTACATTAATGATTTAGCCGAGGGGATTAAATGTAGTATCTCCAAATTTGCGGATGACACTTAGTTGGGTGGCAGTGTGAGCTGTGAGGAGGATGCTATGAGGCTGCAGAGCGATTTGGATAGGTTAGGTGAGTGGGCAAATGCATGGCAGATGACATATAATTTGGATAAATGTGAGGTTATCCACTTTGGTGATAAAAACAGAGAGACAGACTATTATCTGAATGGTGACAGATTAGGAAAAGGGGAGGTGCAAAGAGACCTGGGTGTCATGGTACATCAGTCATTGAAGGTTGGCATGCAGGTACAGCAGGCGGTTAAGAAAGCAAATGGCATGTTGGCCTTCATAGCGAGGGGATTTGAGTACAGGGGCAGGGAGGTGTTACTACAGTTGTACAGGGCCTTGGTGAGGCCACACTTGGAGTATTGTGTACAGTTTTGGTCTCCTAACTTGAGGAAGGACATTCTTGCTATTGAGGGAGTACAGCGAAGGTTCACCAGATTGATTCCCGGGATGGCGGGACTGACATATCAAGAAAGACTGGATCAACTGGGCTTGTATTCACTGGAGTTCAGAAGAATGAGAGGGGATCTCATAGAAACGTTTAAAATTCTGATGGGTTTAGACAGGTTAGATGCAGGAAGAATGTTCCCAATGTTGGGAAAGTCCAGAACCAGGGTCCACAGTGTAAGGATAAGGGGTAAGCCATTTAGGACCAAGATGAGGAGAAACTTCTTCACCCAGAGAGTGGTGAACCTGTGGAATTCTCTACCACAGAAAGTTGTTGAGGCCAATTCACTAAATATATTCAAAAAGGAGTTAGATGTAGTCCTTACTACTAGGGGGATCAAGGGGTATGGCAAGAAAGCAGGAATGTGGTACTGAAGTTGCATGTTCAGCCATGAACTCATTGAATGGCGGTGCATGCTCGAAGGGCCGAATGGCCTACTCCTGCGCCTGTTTTCTATGTTTCTGTGTTTCTATGACACGGCGCTGCACCCCAAGGTGTCATGTCCACTCGCAGCGAGACCCGAAGTACGCAAGCGAGTACGGAAGACACAGTTCCTCCTGACTCGGAAGTAGAGCCTGAGGCTTCTGCTTCCACTCCGTCACCTCCACCACGGCAGGAAGTCTTGCCGTCGCAAACTGCACAACGCGTTCGTGTCAGTCTGCGTAGACCAAAACGGGTGGGTGAGGTGCGAACACGGGGTGGGACAGGATCTGGAGGGAAACATGGCCGCAGGTAGGGAGGGGGGAGTGTTTTTCAATAGTTTCGTTGTTACTTAAATGATCACTTGTTATCATTACTTAAATGGACACTTGTTATTATTACTTAAATGGTCACTTGCTATCATTATTTATATGTTCAATTTCTTCTTCTTCTAACGTTTTGGGGATTTGAGGGAAGGATGTGTTGGTGCGGGGGGTGAGGGGTTGGAGGGAGGGTGTTGTTCATTAGTTAATAAAAAAATTATATGTTTGTTAATAAAAAAAAAATTATTCAACATTTTTGTGCCTTCTCTCTTAGTTACATTAGTTTTCAAACGTACAGTTTTTCATGCATATGTGTTTGTTTATTCTGTTATTATACCAGTACTTTTACTTTGCCAGTACTTTAAACTTTACTTAAACTAATTCAGATGATAGGCCAGTGCAGGAAAGACAACAAGGAAACCCCACGGAAATGAAACTTTTGATTAACCGTAACTGTAATTGAACATTTGAATATCAACAATAATAGTTCATGCAAAGCGTTCATTATTGAGCTGCTGACGCAAAAGCTTAGCGGCCATGTAACTGCCACTGGCTACTGATCTTCGGGAAAGGTGTGATGGTACCGGTGCTAGATCGCCAGGCTGATTAAGCTCCCCATGTCCTCGCCCGTGTCCTCTCTCGCCTGTTCCTCCTCTTCATCTTCGCCGGCTGCCTCTTCTGACTCATCTCCTTCTGGAGATGGACCTGCAGCATGATCTGGCATTATTTGTCCTCTCTTGATAGCTAGGTTATGCATCATGCAACACACCACAATAAACTCTGCTACCTGATCAGGGTGGTATTGGAGGCTGCCTCCAGAATGATCCAGGCATCTGAAGTGCTGCTTTAAGACTCCAATTGCCTTTTCAAAGATGTTGCGAGTCGCTATGTGACTTTCATTATACCGTTTCTGTGCTTCAGTGACAGGATTACGCAGAGGGGTCATCAGCCAACTGGCAAGGCCATATCCTTTATCCTCCAGCATCCAACCATGACTTTCTGGCTGATTGACAAACAGGTCAGGGATTGCACTCTCACATAAGATGTGTGCATCATGGATGCTGCCAGGAAATGTAGCATTTACTGTTAAAATTGTTTGATTGTAGTCGACAACAAGCTGCACATTTAGTGAGTGGAATCCCTTTCTGTTACGAAACACCTCCGTGTTCTTTAAGGGTGCTTTCAGGGCAATGTGTGTGCAGTGTATTGCTCACTGCACCTTGGGGAAGTCTGCTATTCTCAAGAAACACAAAGCCCTCTCGGTCTGTGCTTTCCTGGTCATTGGGAAGCTTATGAAGTCCATCCTGCGAGTGTAAAGGGCTTCAGTCACCTGTCGAATACAGCAGTGTGTAGTGTGCTGAGAGATATGGCAGTGTCGCCAGCTGAAGCCTGAAAAGATCCCGATGCGTAAAAGGCTAGGGCAGCAGTGACCTTCACCTCAACAGACAGTGCGGTTCTGATGGTGCTGGAAGGCTGCAGATCATCCTTGACAAGTTGGCATATCTCATCGATGACCTCCTTCCGGAATCGCAGCCTCCTAAGACAAGCATTTTCAGGCAAGTTCAGGTAAGATTGCTTTCCCAATTACCTTCGTTGGCTATACGGTCTCCTCCTCTGTCTTCATCTCCGTCTCCGCATTACTGTGCCACCTCTTCCATTGATCCTTTCAGTAATCAGTGTGTGAGCAGTTGCAATTAAAGGCAGGGATAGCATAGGCCCCATCACTATTGATAATTACTTTCACTAATTTTAATAATATCTCTACTCTATACTCTCTAATCACTGTACTCTGCACTCTCTGTACTCTCTAAGCTGTATACCAGTCAGTTTGATAGGCCCCAACAATATCAGTAAATAACTTCACTATGTAAAAGCTATTTACAAAATAATTCCAATATATATGGGCCCAAGTTTCCACACGATAAAAAACGGGCGCCCCTCCGAGCTGGGCGCCCGTTTTTCGTGCCTAAAACGGCGCCAAAAAAAACCGCGCTATTCTCGAGCGCTTTGTAACTCCTTGTCTGTTTGGTGCGGCGCCCAGGGGGGCGGAGCCTACACTCGCGCCGATTTTGTAAGTGGGAGGGGGCGGGTACTATTTAAATTAGTTTTTTTCCTGCCGGCAACGCTGCGCGTGCGCGTTGGAGCGTTCGCGCACGCGCAGTGTGAAAAAAACATTGGCACTCGGCCATTTTTGTAGTTCTTTGTAGTTGTTTAATTTTTGAACGTTTTTTAACAAAAGCACATTGCCATCAGCACATCAGCACTGAGGCTACCCTTCTCACTGCCTCCTTCCCCTCCCCACACTCCACGACAACAAACGGCGGTTTCCTCCCCCTCCCTCCCCTCCGCGGCGGCAACAAACCGCTGTCTCCTTCCCCTCCCTCCCCTCCACGGCAACAAACCGCTGTCTCCTTCCCCTCCCTCCTCTCTGCGGCAACAAACCGCTGTCTCCTTCCCCTCCCTCCCCTCCGCGGCAACAAACCGCTGTCTCCTTCCCCTCCCTCCCCTCCGCGGCGGCAAACCGCTGTCTCCTTCCCCTCCCTCCCCTCCGCGGCAACAAACCGCTGTCTCCTTCCCCTCCCTCCCCTCCGCGGCGGCAAACGGCGGTTTCCTTCCCCACCCCCTGCGGCAACGAACGATGGCTGAAGCACTTTCACACAGGTAGGAAGATGGTTTATTTAATCTTTTCTTTGCTTATAAATGTTTATTCAGGTTGGATTTATTTGTATAATATTTGTAGAAGTATAAATAAGGATTTATTGTAGAATTTAATGACATCTCCCCCCTCCCCCCCCACCTCGTTCTGGACGCCTAATTTGTAACCTGCGCCTGATTTTTTAATGTGTAGAACAGGTTTTTTCAGTTCTACAAAAATCTTCACTTGCTCCATTCTACTTTAGTTTGGAGTACGTTTTCACTGTGGAAACTTTCAAATCAGGTGTCAGTGGCTGGACACGCCCCCTTTTAAAGAAAAAATTCTGTTCCAAAGTAGAACTGTTCTACCTGACTAGAACTGCAGAAACAAAAATGTGGAGAATTGCGATTTCTAAGATAGTCCGTTCTCCACCAGTTGCTCCTAAAAATCAGGCGCAAATCATGTGGAAACTATTTACCAAAAATAAGTTGATAATACCAATTTATATTACCTGTCCCAATATTCTGAGTACAATTATCTTCAATTTAACTCTCTAAATAACTCACAACTAATGCTCCACCCCTCCTCCGAAGTTCAAAATGGCATCTGTAGTGCCCATTTCCTTCTCTTAGGCCCTGAAAAAGCAACTATTTTTCATCACTCTTTTGGGCTTTGCATCGGTCCAACGAAGTGCATGCTAGATGCCGAAACTTGGGATGGGCCTTGTGTGGCCGATCATTTGGGCGATCATCTCGGCGATCAAAGTGGAAACTTAGGCACCTGTTTTTCCGGCGATATTTTGGGCCTAGTTTCCACTTTTTGCTCAAAATGGGCGATAGAGGTCCGTTTTGGGCGATAGATGGGCCATAAATGAGCGATGTGAAGTGGAAAGTCTAGCCTTATGTCTCTCACGACTTTGGGCTGGGTGTTGATCAAAGTGGGTTCTTCTGATGGCTGGACTTGAGTTGGTTGGTTGTCTAAGCTCACGGTGTCTTCTTCCAACTGTTTTGGTTCGTCAGTGTGTCTTAGCTTGATTTGATCAATGTGTTTCCTGCACATCTGCTCATTCTTGAGCTTAACCATATACACCCGGTTACCCTCCTTATCTGTAACATTGTCCGGGAGCCACTTGGGCCCTTGACCATGGTTAAGTACATACACTGTGTCATTTACAGATATGTCGTGTGACACTGCGGTGTGGTCGTGATACCACTGCTGGCGTTGACGTCGAGTTTCGACATGATCATTAAGGTCAGGATGGACTAGAGAGAGTCGGGTTTTGAGGCCTCTCTTCATCAATAGTTCCACAGGTGGGACCCTGGTGAACATGTGTGGCCTTGTCCTGTAACTGAGCAGTATGCATGACAGGCGTGTCTGCAAGGAACCGTGAGTTACGCGTTTCAGGCATTGCTTGATGGTTTAAACTGCCCGCTCCGTTTGACCATTGGATGCGGGTTTGAACGGGGCTGACCTCACATATTTTATGCCGTTGCATTTCATGAACACTTGAAACTCCAGGCTCGTGAAACACGGTCCGTTGTCGCTGACAACAATGTCTGGCAGACCATGTGTGGCAAACATGGCTCTCAGGTTCTCAATGGTGGCAGTGGAAGTGCTGGATGACATGGTCACACATTCTATCCATTTGGAATATGCATCCACCACCACAAAAAACATTTTACCGAGGAAGGGGCCCGCAAGGTCGATGTGGATTCTAGATCACGGTTTGGATGGCCATGACTGAGCGGAGCTTCCTTTGGGGCATTGCTTAACTGCATGCAAGTGCTGCACTGATGTACGCATGACTCTAAGTCCGAGTCAATGCCAGGCCACCAAATACCGGGATGCGTACTATGTAACTCCCGTACAAATCTCGCCCTGCCTTTCTTGAGCATTACAACACGATTACCCCACAGTAAACAGTCAGACTGGATGGAAAGCTCATCTTTGCGATGGCTGTACGGTTTGGTTTCATCACCCATTTCCTTGGGGGATGGTCGACCAGTCCCCGTTAAGAACAGAACGTTTTACACCGATAGGTCGGATTCTGGTTGATCCAAGTCTTAACTTGTTGAGCAATGACAGGCGACCCTTCACTCTCAAAGGCATCCATGACTATAAGTAGCTCTCCAGTGTGGGCAACGGTAACCGGCTCAATGCATCAGCGCAGTTATCGGTGCCTGGTCTATGGCAAATAACATAATCATAGGCAGATAATGTCAGCACCCACCTCTGGATGCGGGACGACGTGTTGGTATTGATACCTTTATGTTCCGAGAACAACGATATAAGCGGCTTGTGATCGGTTTCCAGCTTGAAGCGTAGCCCAAACAGGTACTGGTGCATTTTTTTTTACCCTATAAATACATGCTAAAGCCTCTTTCTCTACCATGCCATCGGCTCTTTCCGCCTTGGACAGGCTCCGAGATGCGTATGCAACTGGTTGTAGTTTGCCTGACTCATTGGCTTGCTGGAGTACGCAGCCGACCCCATAGGACGACGCATCACAGGTCAAAACTAGACGCTTGCATGGGTCATACAGTACCAGTAGCGTGTGAGATCACAACAGATTTCTAGCCTTCTCAAAGGCTCTGTCTTGAAGTTCACCCCACACCCAGTCATCTCCTTTCCTGAGCAGCTTGTGCAAAGGATCTAATACTGTGCTCAATTTGGGTAAGAAGTTACCTAAGTAGTTGAGAAGACCCAGGAACGAACGCAGCTCCGTCACATTCTGGAGCCTGGGTGCATTTTTGATGGCTGCTGTTTTCACGTCTGTAGGCCTGATTCCATCTGCAGCAATCTTTCGTCCAAGAAATTCGACCTCTGATGCCATGAAAACACACTTCGAACTTTTCAGCCTGAGTCCCACTTTGTCCAGATGACGCAGAACCTCTTCCAGATTGTGCAGGTGCTCGGCAGTGTCACGACCTGTGACTAGGATGTCGTCTTGGAATACCACGGTTCTTGGGACGGATTTCAATAGGCTCTCCATGTTTCTCTGAAATATGGCTGCCGCCGAACGAATGCCAAAAGGGCACCTGTTGTAAATAAACAGTCCTTTGTGTGTGTTGATGCACGTAAGTTTCTTTGATGATTCAACCAATTCCTGTGTTATATAGGCCGACGTTAGATCCAATTTGGTGAACGATTTTCCCCCGGCTAGCGATGCGAACAGGTCATCAGCTTTCAGTAGCGGGTGCTGATCTTGTTTCGAAACTCAGTTGATCGTGACCTTGTAGTCTCCACAAATCCTGACTGTGCCATCGCTCTTTAACACCGGAACAATGGGGCTGGCCCATTCATTACATTCAGCCGGTGAGATGACCCCCTCGCGTTGTAGCCTGTCCAATTCAAGCTCGACCTTTTCTCTCATCATGTGTGGGACCACCCTGGCTTTGTGATGGATGGGCCTTGCGTCTGGGCCTAGGTGAATCTGCACCTTGGCTCCCTTGAAGCTGCCAATTCCCGGTTCAAACAGTGAGGGAAACTTGCTCAGCACTAGAGCACACAAATCATCATCCGCTGATGACAAAGCTTTGATATCGTACCATTTCCATTTTACTTTCGCAAGCCAACTCCTGCCTAATAACGATGGGCTGTTGCCCAGGATAATCCATAACGGTAGATCATGAACCGTTCCCTCGTATGACACTCTTACCGATCACGAGTATGAGCTCTTTGGTGTAGGTACGCAACTTCGCATTTATCGGACTCAGCTTGGGCCTCTCTGCCTTGGTCTCCCACAGCTTTTTGAAAGTCCTCTGGCTCATTATCGATTGACTTGCACCCGTGTCTAATTCCATGGATACCGGCACGCCGTTTAATTTTACCTCCATCATTATCGGTTGGCTCTTTGTTAGAAACGCACGTACGCTATACACTTCCTCCTCGGAACTCTCAAATGCCTCGGGCTGCATCGCCAGATCCACGTTGAATTGACCATCACCCACGTGGTGTGTCGCAGCTCGCTTGTTCTGCTGTGGACATGTTCGCTGAAGATGCCCCGTCTTCGCACACCCTCTGCATACATACTGCCTGAGCTGGCACTGATGGGGTTGGTGATTGCCCCCACAAAGCCAACACGTTGAGCTCAGATTTGCACCCGATGGCGAACTTTGAGCTGCTCCCGGTCTTGCATACGCAGTCGAGTAGGCCCTGCCATGTGCAGCTCTGCCGGCTGTCGATACAATTTTGTACACAGTACTTGCCGTGGAGTTCCTGTTTTGTCGCGATATCTGCTTCGTGCTTTTCTGCGTGGACATGCAAGCCTGGGCGATGGTGATGACCTTGTTGAGGTCCGGCGTCTCCGCAGCCAGCAGCTTATTTAAGATCGCTTCGTGGTTGATCCCGATCACGAAAAAGTCACGCAGCATGTCTTCCAATGCAGGCCCAAATGTGCAAGGCCCTGCAAGACGGCAACAAATGCTGATACATCCCGGCCTTCTGGACGAACGTGCTTTTAGAAGCGATATCTGGATATAAGGATTCCTTCCGTGGGTTTAAGGTGTTCTCGAACTAGAGCACACAGTTCTTTCTAATCCTTTTCTGTAGGAAGAGTGGATGAGAGCGTATTCTTGACGAGTGCATAGATCGTGGAGCCACAGATGGGGAGAAGAACTGCCCAGCGCTTCTCTACATCCTTGTCTTTGTTTAGGTTGTTTGCCACAAAACACTGGTCAAGACGATCCGTGAAATCACTCCTGTTATATATGTAAACCTGTAAATACCATGTTTAACCACCAGAGGACTCATTCCTTGGAGTTCCAAGGGATCCCATAATTCCTTGGGAGCACCTGTACATAAGGAAGCCTCACAGACTGGAGAGGCTCTCTGGAGACCTGTAATAAAGGACTACGGTCACACCTTACATTGAGCTTGCAGCGTCTGGCCTGATTCTTTATTCAAGACATAATACCTGGCGACGAGATACAGATGATGAACCCCACCGCAACAATGCAGAGATCTGTGGGCATCCTGGAGAAATTTTCAGAGAGCGATGATTGGGAAATCTTCGTGGAGCGACTCGACCAATACTTCGTGGCCAACGAGCTAGAAGGAGAAGAGAACGCTGCCAAACGAAGGGCGATTCTCCTCACCGTTTGTGGGGCACCAACGTATGGCCTCATGAAAAATCTGCTCACTCCAGCGAAACCCACAGAGAAGTCATACGATGATTTGCACACACTGGTCCGGGAGCATCTCAACCCGAAGGAAGGCATTCAGATGGTGAGGTACCAGTTCTACACGTACAAGAGGTCTGAAGGCCAGGAAGTGGCGAGCTATGTCGCCAAGCTAAGGCGCCTTGCAGGACATTGCGAATTTGAAGGACACTTGGAGCACATGCTCAGGGACTTCTTTGTACTTGGCATTGGCCATGAAGTAATACTTCACAAACTTTTGACTGTAGAGACTCCGACCTTGAGTAAAGCCATAGCGATAGCCCAGGCGTTTATCGCCACCAGTGACAATACCAAACAAATTTCTCAGCACACAAGTGCTGCTGCAAGTACCGTGAACAAAGTAATGTTGTTTTCGAATTGTAATGTACAGGCACAACTCACATGCCTGCAGCTGCATGTCCGCAGATGTCTCAGAGTCCACCATCAAGGGTGGTGAATGCAAGGCCATTAACACCTTGTTGGCGCTGCGGGGATGACCATCATTTCCGTTCATGCTGCTTTAAAGGATACATTTGCTAGGGCTGTGGAACAATGGGACACCTCCAATGTATGTGTAGGCGAGCTGCAAACCCTGCTAATCCTGCAAACCACCATGTTGCAGAGGAGGACAGATCCACGGTGGATCACGACGAACCAGAGCCTCAGACTGAGGAGGCAGAGGTATATGGGGTGCACACATTTACCACAAAGTGTCCCCCGATAATGCTGAAGGTTGAATTAAATGGACTCCAGGTGTTCATGGAGCTGGACACAGGTGCAAGCCAGTCCACAATGAGTAAAAAGACTTTCGATAAATTGTGGTGCAGCAAGGCCTCAAGACCTGTCCTGACTCCCATTCATACTAAACTGAGAATGTACACAAAGGAACTGATTCCTGTAATTGGCAATGCTACCGTAAAGGTCTCCTACGATGGAGCGGTGCACAAGCTACCACTCTGGGTGGTACCGGGTGATGGCCCCACGCTGCTCGGCAGGAGCTGGCTGGGAAATATACACTGGAACTGGGATGAAGTCCGAGTGCTCCATCCGTTGACGACACCTCATGTGCCCAGGTCCTAAACAAGTTCCCCTCACTGTTCGAACCAGGCATCAGGAAGTTCCAAAGAGCAAAAGTGCAGATCCATTTGATTCCGGGGACACGACCCATCCATCACAAGGCGAGAGTGGTACCGTACATGATGAGAGAGAGGGTGGAGATCAAGCTGGACAGACTGCAACGCGAGGGCATCATTTTGCCAATCGAATTCAACGTGAGCCAGTCCGATTGTTCCAGTCCTCAAGGAAGATGGCACCGTCAGAATCTGTGGTGATTACAAAGTAACTATAAATCATTTCTCGCCGCAGGATCAATACCCACTACCAAAGGCTGATGACCTATTTGCGACGCTGGCGGGAGGAAAATCGTTCACGAAGCTGGACTTGACATCAGCCTACATGACGCAGGAGCTGGAGGAATCATCAAATGGCCTCACCTGCATCAACATGCACAAAGGTTTCTTCATTTACAACAGATGCCCGTTTGGGATTTGATCGGCCGCGGCGATATTCCAGAGGAACAGTCGGTCCCACGCACTGTGGTCTTCCAGGACGACATCTTAGTTACAGGTCGGGACACCATCGAGCACCTGCAGAACCTGGAGGAGGTTCTTAGTTGGCTTAATCATGTGGGGCTCAGGTTAAAACGCTGGAAGTGCGTTTTCCTGACACCTGAAGTGGAGTTCCTGGGGAGAAGAATCGCGGCAGACAGCATCAGGCCCAGCGTTTCGAAGACGGAGGCAATCGAGAATGCACCGAAGCCACAGAACGTGACGGAGCTGCGGTCGTTTCTAGGACTCCTGAACTTCTTTGGTAACTTCTTACGGGTCTTAGCACACTGTTAGAACTACTGCACTCTTTACTGCGTAAAGGAGATGAATGGATATGGGGTAAAAGCCAAGAAAATATCTTTGAGAAAGCTAGGAAACTGTAATGCTCAAACAAATTGCTTGTGTTGTACGATCCATGTAAGTGTTTGGTACTAGCATGTGATGCGTTGTCATACGGTGTTGGGTGTGTATTGCAACAAGCTAATAAATCTGGGAAATTGCAACCGGTTGCTTATGCATCCAGAAGTCTGTCTAAGGCTGAGAGGGCCTACAGCATGATCAAAAAAGAAGCGTTAGTGTGTTTATGGGGTAAAGAAAATGCATCAATATCTGTTTGGGTTCAAATTTGAATTGGAAAGTGACCATAAGCCACTTATATCCCTCTTTTATGAAAGTAAGGGGATAAATACGAATGCATTGGCCGGCATCCAGAGATGGGCGCTCATGTTGTCCGCATACAACTACGCCATCCGCCACAGGCCAGGCACAGAAAGCTGTGCCGATGCTCTCAGTAGGCTGCCATTGCCCACCACAGGGGTGGAGATGGCAGATTTAGTTATGGTAATGGAAGCATTCAAGAGTGAGCAATCACCTGTTACCGTCCGACAGATTAGAACCTGGACAAGCCGGGACCTCTTGCTGTCCTTAGTAAAAAACTGTGTGCTCCACGGAAGTTGGTCTATTGTCCCGTTAGAGATACAGGAAGAAATAAAGCCGTACCAGTGGCGCAGAGATGAAATGTCTATACAGGCAGACTTCCTTCTGTGGGGTAATCGGGTAGTGGTGCCAAAAAAGGGCAGGGACACTTTCATTAGTGATCTCCACAGTACCCACCCAGGCATTGTAGTGATGAAAGCAATAGCCAGATCCCACGTGTGGTGGCCCTGTATCGATGCAGACTTAGAGTCCTGTGTGCACAAATGTAACACATGTTCACAGTTAAGCAATGCACCCAGGGAGGCGCCACTAAGTTTATGGTCTTGGCCCTCCAAACTGTGGTGTATGGTCCATGTCGACTATGCAGGCCCATTCTTGGGAAAAATGTTTTTAGTGGTTGTAGATGCGTACTCCAAATGGATTGAATGTGTGATAATGTCGGCAAACACGTCCGCTGCCACCATTGAAAGCCTGCGGGCCAAGTTTGCCACGCACGGTCTGCCTGACGTCCTTGTGAGCGACGATGGGCCGTGCTTCACCAGTGCCGAGTTCAAAGAGTTCATGACCTGCAATGGGATCAAACATGTCACATCTACCCCTTTTAAACCAGCATCCAACGGTAAGGCAGAACGAGCAGTGCAATCAATCAAGCAGAGTTTGAAGAGGGTAACTGAAGGCTCACTGCAGACTCGCCTATCCCGAGTCCTGCTTCGTTACCGCACAAGACCACACTCGCTCACTGGGGTTCCCCCCGCTGAACTGCTCATGAAAAGGGCACTTAAGACAAGGCCCTGATCTTCACCAACAGGTAGAGAGCAGGCGGCTTCAACAGAATATATATCATGATCGCGCAAATGTGTCACACAAAATCGAGATTAATGATCCTGTATTTGTGTTGAACTATGGACAAGGTCCCAAGTGGCTTCCCGGCACTGTCGTGGCCAAAGAGGGGAGTAGGGTGTTTCTGGTCAAACCTTCAAATGGACTCATCTACAGGAAACACTTGGATCAAACCAAACTCAGATTCACGGACTATCCAGAGCAACCCACATTAGACCCTACCTTTTTTAACCCTCCAACACATACACAAGTGAGAACCGACCCAGCAGTTGACCACGAAGCAGAACCCATCACCCACAGCAGCCCTGCAGGACTCACCACCCCCAGCAGCTCAGCAAGGCCAGCTGCACAGCAGCCCAGCGAGGGCCCAACAAATGACTCACCAAAACCAGCATTTGCACCGAGTCGATCAACCAGGAAAAGGAAGGTCCCAGATCAACTCACATTGTAAATAGTTACTCTATTGACTTTGGCGGGGGTGGGGGGGTGTGGGGGCGGGGGGAGTGTTGTTATATATTTAGACCTGTAAATACCATGGTTAACCACCAGAGGGCTCATCCCTTGGAGTCCCAAGGGATCCCACAATCCCTTGGGAGCACCTGTACATAAGGAGGCCTCACAGGCTGGAGAGGCACTCTGGAGACCTGCAATAAAGGACTACGGAAACACCTTACTTTGTGCTTGCAGTGTCTGGTCTGATTCTTTATTCAAGACATAATATCCCGAATACTCTCCCTCATTGAATCTCTCGAGAATTCCAATAGTACTCGATCGTGCTGTGGTCGCCATACTTTTGCGCGGGTTCATGTTTGCCTCGTTGTCTGTTGTGGTATATGAAATGAAGCAATGAACTCTGTACTGTGAGCCAGTGACTAGGTGTATCCTGGTCAGTCTTTAATGGCTTCCAGAAGTGAAGATACAAAGGTGAAGTTCAGGTTATATACCGGGCCCAGCATGAGTATACCTATGACCATAGGACCTCCGACGGTAGTGCCCCCTGTTAGTGGGCAGACTTATGTACATACATTACAGTTGCGCTGATGACTTCATCACACTGGCGCATCACAATATCTCTCCCCTTTAGTTAAAGGGGAGGACCACTGCGAACTCTGCAGTCACTTTAGTGGCAAACACTGGACCACCAGGGAGATTTTCGGGTGGGCCAGCGGCCTGGCACCCAAGAGGGGGCGTCAGGTTATCTGTTGGCGGCCCGGCCGAACCCACGGCCATAACTGTTGGCCCGAACTGGCAGTTGGCCGGCAAAAAAAATTAACATGGTCCCGAGGCAGTGCCCCCTCCCCTTTAAAGGCGGCCGCGCCGCCATGGCACAGAGAGTGTATCAACAGTAAAAGTTGTCGGGGCACCGCCCTGTGGCAGGGCCGCTCCCACGGGGCAATTTTGCAAAGGGGCAATTTCACGAAGGGGTCCCCGCCAGTTGGTAAGGGGTAGGTGCGTGTACACCGTGGCAGGAAAATGGACGGAGCTGCCCCGGACACCGCTCCAAACCTGAGGTAGGGCAATTTACAAAATGGCAGCCCCTCCGAGGAGAGTCGGCAGCCATTCCGCGCCACCCCGTGGCCACTGCTTTCAGGTGGCCAGAGGCCTTATCGGGAGGGGCAAGTTCGGCCCCTCTGTCTCACCTTGGTCCTCTGAATTGGACCACGATGAGCCCCAACATCAGCAGCACCAGGCACACCAGCAGCAATAACAACAACATCACCAACCTTCTCCTCAATTACCTCATAGTCCACAGTACAGGGGACATTAGCGCAGGTTTGCACAACACTGGAGGCGATACCCCCAGCATAGGGTATGTAGGCAGAGAATGAGCTTCCTCAACATGGCACTCCTCAGCAGTGCCAAAGGAGGCTCAGGCTATCACGCCAGGTCATCGCAGACATTTACAGCTTGCTAGAGCAAGACCTGCACCCCAGAGGAGTGGAGAGACATGCCTTGCCAATGGCTGTCAAAGTCACCAGTGTCCTTAACTTTTACGTCTCAGGTTCCTTCCGGGGATCTGCAACAGACATTTGTGGCATCTCGCAGTCGGCCGCCGACAGATGCATCACACAGGTCATCGATGCCCTCTTTGACAAGTCAGCCAATTATATCAACTTTGCCACTGATGAAGTTAGTGTTACTGAGTGGCTGCTGGCCGTTGCTGCTCTGGCTGGCTTCCCACGGGTGCAGGGCATCATTGACTGCATACATGTCTTTGCCAACCGCAAGGGCTTCCACTCCCTCAATGTGCAGCTCATCTGCAACCACAGGAAGATCATCATGCATGTGTGCGCCAAATTCCTTGGCAGCTGCAATGACTCTTTTGTCCTGTGCCAGTCTACCCTCCCTCAGCTCTTCACTCCTCCAAACACACTTTCCAGCTGGCTCCTTGGAGACGAGGCCTAACCACTGAAAGCGTGGCTTATGACACCCTTGAGGAAGCCAAGTACTGAAACCTAGGAGAGTTAAAATGATAGCTACATTTCCACCAGATGTGTCATAGAGCAAACAATAGACATTCTGAGACTGTGCTTCAGATGCCTTGACAGATCTGGAGGAGCTCTTCAGTTCACACCAGCCAGGGTCTCCAGAATCATCGTGGTCTTCTGCGCCCTGCACAACATAGTGCAACAGCAAGGATTAGCACTGCATGTGGAGCAAAGCACTGAGCGCACAGCCTCTTCAGAGGAGGAGGAGCAGGAGGACCATCAATTGGAAGATGAGGAAGAAAAGGATCAGGAGGAACCTGCGGTCCAGATCCCACCAGCACCCAAGCACATTGATGTGCGGGAGGCCAGGGATGGCGTCATTGTTATGTCTGTAATGTACCTATGAATGACTCCAAGAGGCAATGTGTTGTACTCAAACTGTAGTGACCTTGGTCCTTTATTTGTAACTCCAGAGTGAGGCAGCCGCAAGATGGCTACCCTTTTATACAGCCCCTGCCACCTGGGCAGGAAACCCCGGTCTCCACCAGTTGCACCCTCTAGTGGTGCCAGCATAGTATATACACAGTGTAAACCTTATTGATAGAACATCAGGTAAACAAGTCTGCATCTTATGCAACTATACAGTGACTACACAGAGAGTATATCTATAGTCTGCATATATAACATCACTCTCCCCCAAGTCCTGTGTGCTCATTACCTTTGCACTATGTGCTCTGGCTTAGCTCGCTCCAGACTTAAGTGCCAATAGCTTTTGCACCTTGGCTGTGCTTTGGCTTGGCTCTCTCCCTGTTAACCCCCAAGTCCTTTTGCCACAACGTTGGGTAATGTTACCAGTTTGGATGGTTTGATGATGCAGTGGAGGCTCCAGTGGGTTCTGGGTGTGATCCATGTGTGTGTCCATGGCTACATACATCCATTTACCACCCCCCACAGCGAGATCAAGCAGCTGGCCCGTAACATTAACATACAGGATCAGACACAGTGCAAGTACAAAGAAAGGAAGAAAAAAAAACAGTTTGTATCATGACACCTTGGTTGCATTCGTTACGTTTTACAGTCGTGCGCCAGGATTGGGTAGATTGCATTCAAGGTTCAGTCATGGTCAGTACTGAGGTAGCAGTACAGGTTTGCGAGGACGCTAGTTCTAGAGCAACCGGACGGAGTCTTAGTCGTCTGATGGCAGCGCTGCGCCCCCTGCTAGCGGGGTGGGTTTGGTTCGCTCACCTAGCCAGGACTCAGGGCCTTTGCTGTTGCCTAGTGGTGGGCAGAGCCACAGATGTGTGTAGCCTCCCCATCCTCCTTTGAAGGCTGCAGAATCTTCTGTCTGCTCTCTAATGGTGTTGGGAACCTGACTGTTCCAGGTCCTGTTTGGGGAACTCGTTGGTTCTGACCTTTCACTCCCGGACATGGCCGAGGTAGCGACTGGGTCTGGGGGCTGCATCGTCTCCACCCGGGTAGTGGGCAACGGTGGCCGACTGCACGTATTGGCGCTGTTTTCGTTTCCAGGTCCGTGGCGAATAGTGCCATTGGGTGTATGCAGCGTGGGATAGACTTGGGGCAGGGTATCAGGATCAGTGTCTTCACCCTCCTGAGGTTGCTGGCCTATAACTTGTGGGGACACCTGGGGCAGGGCATCATGATCGGCGCCTTTACCCTCCCGAATTTGCTCGCTTGCTACTTTTGGGGACACTCTATTCCAGACATCACGCAACAACATTTTGTTCTTTACATTCTTAATCGGTTCGTTACATTGATTGCCATGCATACAATGTCTCTTTAAGTTCAATTGGTTGCAGGTCTCCTTTAAGAGAACCCTGCTGGCTTTACCCCAATCAAATCCTTTGTTAGACACCACATTGGTCCCTCAGCGTTGCACCTCGTGGTTTGGCCGCGGCCATCTTTTTTTTCAGCCATGCTGCACCTCGCTGTAGCAGCGACGCCATCTTGCCTCTGTCCTCGAGGTCGACTGCCTTGATCTTTCTCTCCTGCGATTCTGCCACAAAAGCTGGAAGAGTGTCTGTGAATTCGATCTTCCTCCCCAGGAGTCCTGCCACTGGAGCCGGGAAGGTACTTTTCGGTTGTTCCGGTCGGATCATTGCCACGCAGTCGTGATGGACGGTCTGTGCCTCAGGTGCTGCACTGGTCTGTTCTCTGGTGCCTGGCCCAAGCGAAGGTGAGGTTTTGCTCTGCCTCTGAGTATGGGGGACATCGATTGCTGGAATGAAGAGGTCTTCCCATTTCCACTGGATCTTCCCCATCCACCTTCTTCCGAGTAGCATTGGACCATCACCTGCACCATCCACAGAGGTAACTTGTGCACCGCTCCATTATGGATTACACTTACATCCACACTACCAAGGTCTGGGATCAGCTCCTTGGTGTAGGTGCGCAACTTTTCCTGTACTGGAACCAGCTCGGGTCGTTTTTTGTTCCATAGCCTCTCGAAGGCATCCTGGCTTATCACTGATTGGCTCGCTCCCGTGTCCACTTCCATGAAGAGTGGAACGCTGTTTATCTCGACTTCCATCTTCACTGGAGGACAATCAGCGATGCAGGTATACACTCCATACACTTCTTCTTGGGGTTGAGCTGCCTCTCTGGCCAAATCATCATGCTCCCCGCTGGATTCAAAGTCATCTACTGACTCCTCTGCTAGACGGTGCGTCGTATTTCTTTTACACATACGCTGGAGGTGGCCCTTCGTGTTACAGGCTTTGCATACATACTCAGCAAAGCGACGCTGGTGAGCCCTATGGTTTCCTCCGCAACGCCAGCAAGGTGCTACTCGATTAGCACCCCTCGGCGGACTCGGAGTTCTGGAACCCTGAGGTCTGTGCTCTCTGCCCTGGGTAGAGCCACGTTCTACAGTCTTGCCTGTGAAAGGCACCATTCTGTGTACAGTACTTGACGGGTTTGAGTCCACAGGATGAATAATTTGCTTGGTGCTGCAGGTCGAGGTCATGAACGTCTGACTGATGCTGATGGCCTTCTGCAGGTTGACTGTGGTGTCGGCAGATAACAGCTTGTGAAGGAGGCCCTCGTGGCCAATTCCTATAACGAAGATGTCTCGCAATGTTTCGTTGAGGAGTGTGCCAAAATTACATGGTGCCGCAAGTCTCCTGATGTCGGCAGCATATTTTGCAATCTCCTGGCCCTCAGGTCTGCGGTGAGTGTAGAATCTGTGCCTGGCCGTGAGGATGCTCTCTCTTGGTTTTAGTTGGTTGCGAATTAGTTCAGTCACCTCATCGTATGTCTTATCCTTGTTACCTTCGTAGGTGCCAGCAAGTCCCTGACGAGGCGGTAGACCTCGGGCCCACAACTGGTCAGCAGTATAGCCTTGCGCTTCTCCACCGATGCGTCCGTCTCCCCTGCCAGGTCGTTTGCCACAAAATATTGCTCGAGCCTTCATCACCCTCTGCGAAGTTTTTTAGTGTGCCAAAGGTAGCCATAATCACGTGAAAGTCCATATTCTCGTCGCCAGTTGTTATGTCTGTAATGTACCTATGAATAACTCCACGAGGCAATGTGTTGTACTCAAACTGTAGTGACCTTGGTCCTTTATTCGTAACTCCAGAGTGAGGCAGCCGCATGGTGGCTACCCTTTTATACAGCCCCTGTCTCCACCAGTTGCACCCTCTAGTGGTGCCAGCATAGTATATACACAGTGTAAACTTTATTGATAGAACATCAGGTAAAGAAGTCTCCATCTTATGCAACTATACAGTGACTACACAGAGAGTATATCTATAGTCTGCATATATAACACTCATCATGGCCAGATTTACTTAACTTTATGCTGCCATATGCTGCACTAGGCTCCCACGACCTAACAGCAATACCATAAAACATCCCTACAATGATCAAGCTATTCCTTTCACACTGACCACCATTGCTTGAGGTAACGTTATATCTCACCATTCACTCCAACTCACGAAGCCACTTCCAACGTTGGACACAAATTAGTCCATGGGTGGTGAAAATAAATATTTTTACCTGTGACATCACAGTAATGGAAACTTTGCACAAGCATTTATTGAAACATCCAAGTGGCTATCCTTGTACATCTAATTGTGTTTCATCTTTCTCTTAAACGTGCTTCTATGAGGTGCTACCCCTGTTGCTTCAGCAGAGGTAGAGGTAGCCTGCTCACTTCCCTGCTGCGACTGCATAGACACTTTTGGCGGACATCCTCTGGGTTTTGGAGCCTGTGATGGCCCCGGCAATCTCTGCTCCTCCTGCGACTGTGCAGGGGCAGACTCAGCCATTGCGATCCAAGGAGCCATCTGGGGCTCCGACTGAGGGGGAGGAAATGGGGTAGAAGTATGAGCGCTTTGAGAGGAGCCCCCACTTCCATTTCCCCTCTCACTATCACCCTCTCATGGGCCACCTGCAGTTCCCTGCAAGCAAGAAGTTGGAAAGCACCTTGCGATACAGCAGTGATGCCATGAGGACCCACATCTATGTTGACATGCCTCTTAGACAGGAGGTCTATGAGTGTCTGCCATCGTTTCATCATAGATAACTATCTATGATCGATAGATAGCCATCTATTCTCCATAGGGACCATGTGCTCCTGTGAGTGGCGCATTATCTGCTCCTTGTAGCTTGGCAGGGGGATGGGAACCTGAGAGCATTGTTAGAAGGGAGAGAAGCCAAGCTGGAAATGGAAGGTAGCACGTTAGTACGCAAGTTTGGAAGGCAGAGGCAACAAAGGCTAGAAAATAGACAACAAGGCTGTTTGGCAGTGCTAAATGGTATATACTTTAATGCAAGGAGTCTAGCAATTAAGGCAGAGATAAGGTCACAGATAGACACATGGGATTGTGATATTATAGCCATTACTGAGACATGGCTGAAAGAAGAGCAGAAATGGCAGCTCAGCATTCCTGGTTACAGGGTTTTCAGGCGAGATAGAGAGGGGGTTAAAAAAGGAGGGGGATTGATCGCAGTTTTGATTAAAGAAACAATTATAGCTATGAGGAAGGATGATCTGTTAGAAAGATCATCAAATGAGGCTATATGGGTTGAACTAAAGAACAAAAAGGGCCGATCACATTGCTGGGAGTGTACTTTAGACCTCCAAACAGTCCGAGGGAGATCGAAGAGCAAATTTGTCGGCACATTTCTGACAAGTGCAAGAACAATAGGGCAGTAATAGTGGGGGATTTCAATGACTGTAATATTAACTGGGGTACTATCAGCGTAAAAGGTACAGAGGGCACAGAATTCCTAAATTGCATTCTGTAGAACTTTTTTAGCTAATACATAGCAAGCCCAACAAGAGGGTGGCAGTTCTGGATTTAGTGTTAGGGAATGAAGCTGGGCAGGTGGAAGGAGTATCATTGGGAGAGCATTCTGTGATAGTGATCATAATTCAGTTAGTTTTAGCATAACTATGGATAAAGACAAAGAAAAATAGGTATAAGGGTTCTAAATTGGGGGAAGGCCAATTTTACCAGGCTGAGAAGTAATTTAGCAAAAGTGGACTGGAATCAATTACTCGAAGGTAAATCAGGGCCAGAGCAGCGGGAAGCATTCAAGAGAGAGGTATATGGAGTTCAGGGTAAAAATGTTTGTGTAAAGTCCTGTCCCCTCAGTACAGATTCACACGAGGCATGTAGTGAAGTCAAGGTCACTCTGGACCTGCACCTTTATTTCACCTCGCTGGAATGCTGCACTTGCCTGAGACCTGTCCTTATATACCTGTCTCTTGCAAGTGCACCCCTGGTGGTAAGGTATACTGGTGGTTACAGGTCATATCTTATTACAGTCATGTATAACATGTTAGGATACAGTTATATATAATAATGTAAGATAAATGACATCACCCTCCCCCAAGGTCTTATTGTCTTTATAGGTTCAGTCTCTCAGGTGGTCTACGCTCTTGCGTGGAGCATCTGAGTTGTGGTTCAATTGTTTGCCTTGGTGTCTGTTTTTCTTCGGGTGTGGTTGCTGGTGTCTCGCCTGGGCTGTCTGTTTCGATTGGTGTGATTGTTGTTGACTCGCCTGGGCTGTCTGTTGGGATAGTCCTCAGGATGTTTCCTCTGTCTGTCCACCAGGTGTGGTGCGAGTTCCACATTGTAGTCTGCCTCTGGTTCCGCAGTGTTGTTGATAAATCTGCTTTTGACTTGGTCTACATGCCTCCGGCAGGTTTTGCCATTGTCCATTTGTACTACCAGTAGCCTGTTTCCTTCCTTGCCCGTTACTGTCCCTGCAAGCCATTTGGGACCCCTGCCATAGTTTAGTACAAACACTTTGTCCCCTATCTCATTCCATCTCCCCCTCGAATTTCTGTCACGGTACTCAGTCAGCTTATGGCGCTTTGCCTCAACGATTTCGTGCATGTCTGGGAGGATTAATGAGAGCCTTGTTTTTAAAGTCCTTTTCATCAACAGTTGCGTGGGGGGGTCCCAGTCAGTGAGTGCGGACGAGATCTGTATGTCAGCAGCAGTTACGACAGGCGACCCTGCAGCATGGGACCTTGGATTTTAAGCATGCCTTATTTAATGATTTACACTGCTCTCGCCACCTGGCCGTTGGAGGCCGGCTTGAACGGTGCCGTCTTGACGTGATTTATGCCGTGGTCAATTATAAAGTCTTGGAATTCTGCGCTGGTGAAGCACGGACCATTGTCACTGACCAATATGTCAGGGATTCTGTGCGTTGCAAACATGGTTGCAAGGCTCTCCACAGTGGTGGAGGTTGTGTTCGAGTTAAAATGGTGCATTCGATCCACTTTAAAAATGCATCTACAACTACGAGGAACATTTTGCCCATGAATGGGCCCGCATAGTCTACGTGCACCCACGACCACGGTTTGGTAGGCCAGGGCCAGGGGCTCAGTGGAGCTTCCCCGGGGGCATTGCTGAGTTGGGCACAAATGGTGCACCTTCGGACGCAGAGCTCCAAGTCCGCGTCAATACCAGGCCACCAGACGTGGTATCTGGCTATGGCCTTCATGAGAACAATCCCCTGGTGCTCGTGGTGGAGCTCCCGGACAAATGCCTCTCTGCCTCGCAGAGGCATGACTACTCGGCTGCCCCACATCAGGCAGTCTGCTTGTAGTGATAGCTCATGCATGCACCTGTGAAAGGGTTTTAATTCCTCGGGGCAGGCATCGTGAGCCTCTGCCCAGTCACCGGTTAGGACACATCTTTTTACTAAGGATAACGTGGGGTCGCTGGCCATCCAGGCTCTGATTTGGCGAGCCGTCATGGGCGAACCTGTGGACTCAAAGGCATTGATTGCCATGACTATCTCACAGTCCTGTTCGTTAGACCCTTCCGTGGTCGCCAGGGGTAGCCTGCTGAGCGCATCGGCACAGTTGTCTGTGCCTGGTCTGTGCCTTATGGTATAGTCGTAGGACGCGAGCATGAGTGCACACCGTTGAATTCGCGCCAAGGCGTTGGCATTTATTGCCTTGCTCTCGGATAGGAGGAACGTGAGGGGCTTGTGGTCGGTTTCTAACGCGAACTTGGCCCTGTAAAGGTATTGGTGCATCTTTTTGACACTGTACACGCACGCGAGCGCCTCCTTCTCTACCATTCCATACCCGCGCTCCGCCCGCGAAAGTGACCTGGAGGCATAAGCTATGGGTTGTAATTTGCCCGCACTATTGATATGTTGCAAAACGCACCTGACCCCATACGCTGATGCATCGCATGTGAGAACTAGCTTTTTACCTGGGTCAAAGAAAGTCAAAACACTGTTGGAACACAGAAGGTTGCGTGCCTTATTGAAGGTGCGTTCCTGGGAGTCCCCCCAAAACCAATCACACCCCTTCCTGAGTAGCACATGGAGAGGCTCCAGCAGTGTGCTTAAGTTCTGCATAAAGTTCCCAAAGTAATTGAGTAGCTAGAGAAAGGCGCGCAGTTCTGAGACATTCCGGGGCCTGGGTGCCAGGCGAATTGCTTCTGTTTTGGACTCTGTTGGGCGGATTCCATCAGCGGCAATCCTTCTGCCCAAAAATTCAACCTCGGATGCGAGAAACAGGTACTTGGATTTCTTGACTCGTAGGCCTACCCGATCCAACTGCTTTAGTACTTCCTCCAAATTACAGAGATGGGAGTCAGTGTCCCTGCCCGTGATAAGTATGTCGTCTTGAAATACAACCATCCCCGGGATGGACTTGAGCAGATTCTCCATGTTGCGCTGGAATATGGCAGCTGCCGACCTGATGCCGAATGGGCATCGATTGTACATGAAAAGGCCTTGATGTGTGTTGATGGTGGTGAGTAGCTTGGATTCCTCGGTCAATTCTTGCGTCATATACGCAGATGTGAGGTCTAATTTTGAGAAAAGTTTACCTCCAGCCAATGTGGCAAATAAGTCCTCCGCTCTGGGCAGCGGGTACTGGTCCTGTAGGGAGACTCTGTTTATGGTAGATTTGTAGTCCCCACAGATTCGTACGGATCCATCAGGCTTCATGACTGGGACGATGGGACTTGCCCAGTCGCTAAATTCCACAGGTGAGATAATGACTTCCCGCAGAAGCCTGTCTAGTTCGTGTTCAATCTTTTCCCTCATCACATAGGGTACAGCTCTGGCCTTATGATGGACCGGTCTAGCATCCTGTGTGATGTAGATTTTGACTTTGGCCTCTTTGAAAGTGCCCACACCTGGCTGAAAGAGATGTTCAAATCGCTTTATAACTGTTGAGCAGGAGGTCCGTTCCTCTAATGACATGGCATGGACATCATCCCATTTCCAGTTTAGTTTTGCAGCCAGCTTCTCCCCAGTAGTGCTGGGGGGTCTCCGGGGACAATCCACAGGGGAAGTCGGTTCACTGTCCCTTTGTGTGTGACACAGAGCATGGCGCTGCCGAGGACTGGTACGATTTCTTTGGTATAGGTTCTTAGTTTGGTGTCGACCCTTGTGAGTTTTGGTCTGTCTCTTTTATGCGGCCACAGTTGTTCAAATTGTTGAGCGCCCATGAGAAATTGACTCGCTCCCGTATCCAGCTCCATGTTGACAGATATCCCGTTGAGTAGGACCCTCATCATTATAGAAGGCGTCCTGTTGTAGGAGCAGCGGCCATTGATCGTGTTGACCCGCTGTACATCGGTATCCCGGGTACTGTCCCCACCATCTTCTTGTCTGCTTTCCGACCCATCCGATTCGTATACCAGCCGAGCTGCCGTTTTTTTGCACATGAAGGCAAAATGCCCTGTATATTCACAATTTCTGCAAACAGCCTGCTGAAATCGACATCCCCTTGACGAGTGCCCACCCCCACACCTCCAGCACAGACCTGTTCCATTGTTCAAAGTGTTCCCAAAGAATGAGCTGCGTCTGGCTGATCTCTCTTGAGCTTCTCTCAGTTTGTAGTTGATTGCTCACATTGTGGGTTGATGAGGTGTGAACGGCCGTTCCTGTGGCCCTTGATGGCTTCTGCCTGCTGTCGAGAGCCTGTTCTCCCGGTTTAGTCTGTGTGTGGGGGTAGCAGCTTGTTTAGTGCTGTGAACTTCTTGTTCCGATATTTTGTTAGTTGTCGTACCTGCATTGTAAATCAACCTTGTTTCTTCTTCCCCTACCAAGAATGTCTGTGCAACCAGTGCTGCTGCCTCTAAGGTCAGGTTCTTGGTCTCTATGAACTTTCGGAATATGCCTGGGGGCCTATTCCTTCAATGAAAAAGTCTCTCAGCATTTCTCTCCTCAGTTCATCAGAGAACTCACATAAACTAGCCAACCTCCGAAGTTCTGCCACGAAGTCGGGTATGCTCTGGCCCACACAGCGTCTGTAGTTGTAAACCTGTGTCTGGCCATGTGTAGGCTGCTCGCTGGCTTCAGGTGGTTTCTTACCAGTGTGCTAAATTCTTCAAACGACTTGCTTGCTGGTTTCTCGGGTGCTAACAGATCCTTCATTAAAGCGTATGTTTTCGAGCCACAGCTGGTCAAGAGATGGGCTCTTCTCTTGTCTGCCTTATCGTCGCCTAACCAGTCTTTGGTTACAAAGCTTTGCTGGAGCCTTTCTAAAAAGTCCTCCCAATTGTCTCCCGCATTGTACTTTTCATCTGATCCTTTGTTCGCCATTCTGTGGATTCTGTAATCCCGTAACTCGTCGCCACTGTAAAGTCCTGTCCCCTCAGTACAGATTCACACGAGGCATGTAGTGAAGTCAAGGTCACTCTGGACCTGCACCTTTATTTCACCTCTCTGGAATGCTGCACTTGCCTGAGACCTGTTCTTATATACCTGTCTCTTGCAAGTGCACCCCTGGTGGTAAGGTATGCTGGTGGTTACAGGTCATATCTTATTACAGTCATGTATAGCATGTTAGGATACAGTTATATCTAATAATGTAAGATACATGACAGTTCGCACAAAGAAAAAAGGTAGAACTGTCAAATTTAGAGCCAACTGGATGACAAGGTGCATACAGGGTAAAAAAAAGGGAAGCCGATATCAGATATCGTGAGCTCAATACTGCAGAAGGCCGAGAAGAGTATAGAAAGTGCAGGGGTGAAATTAAGAAGGAAATTAGGAAAGCAAAAAGAGGGCATGCAAAAAATATTGGCAAATAGAATCAAAGAAAACCCAGGGATGTTCTACATAAAAAGCAAGAGGATAACTAAGGAAAAAGTAGGGTCTTTTAGGGACCAAACTGGTGTTCTATGTGTGGAGGTGGAGGATGTGGGGAAGGTACTAAATGAATACCTTGCGGCTGTCTTCACAAAAGAGGGGAATGATGCTGACTAGGCTCAAGAGGAAGGTAATGAAATATTGGACGGGATAAACATAGTAAAAGAGGAAGTAGTAAGGGGTTTAGCATCCTTGAAAGTAGATAAATCGCCAGGACCGGATGAAATATATCCGAGGCTATTAAAATAAGCAAGGGAGGAAATTGCGGAGGCTCTGACCATAATTTTCCGATCTTCCCTGGCTACAGGAGTTGCGCCAGCTGATTGGAGAACTGCTTACATTGTACCATTGTTCAAAAAGGGATGAAGCGATAAACCGAGCAATTACGGTCCAGTTAGTTAACCTTGGTGGTGGGCAAATTACTGGAATCAATTCTGAGGGACAGTATAAACCTTCATTTAGAAAGACACAGGTTAATCAAGGCCAGTCGGCAAGGATTTGTTAAGGGAAGGTCGGGTCTGACTAACTTGATTGAGTTCTTTGAGGAGGTAACAAGGAGGGTCGATGAGGGCAGTGTGTTTGATGTAGTTTACATGGATTTTAGCAAGGCTTTTAACAAGGTCCCTCATGGTAGGCTGATCAAAAAAGTAAAAGCCCATGGATCCAAGGGGGAGTGGCTGCGCATGCTATGGTTGACATTGCAGCAGCCATGACATCACAAGCCGAAGCCACACAAGGTCTTCGTGATGTCATGCAGACACTGGTTGCTGGCAAGCAATCTCAGGCTGCAGCGGTTGAAACGCAGACTGCATCGTTTCAGGTGCTCCCTGAGTTTATGTAGTCTCAGACTGTTGCCATGCAAGCAATGTTTGCCGCCATCCTCTCTATCGTCCCCACAGTCGAACGTCGAACAGACAGTGCTGCAGCAGGCAGCAACCTGTGGGGGCACATATTGCTCCTGATGCTCTGGCACCACCCCGGAGGTATGTCAGTTTGCATTAGGAAATGGAAGGTGCTATCTTTCCTCTCGATGACAGCATTTTGGCTCCCGCCACTGCCAGTCCGCCTTTGCACCCGACACGGCCTGCACCCCAGCCATCCCACACTGCTGCCGCCCATCCTGAGGCATTGCAGTCAGCAATCGGGCTCTCCATGCCCACAGCTGATTGAGGGTGCCCTCTTAGGCCATCTATCCTGTGTTCCTCAGATACACATCAACCCTCAAGCAGCCTTGCTGCAGACACTGAGGAACATAGCAACATAGAAACATAGAAAATAGGTGCAGGAGTACGCCATTCGGTCCTTCGAGCCTGCACCACCATTCAATAAGATCATGGCTGATTATTCGCCTCAGTACCCTTTCCTACTTTCTCTCCATACCCCTTGATCCCTTTAGCAGTCAGGGCCATATCTACCTCCCTCTTGAATATATCTAACGAACTGGCATCAACAACTCTCTGCAGTAGAGAATTCCACAGGTTAACAACTCTCTGAGTGAAGAAGTTTCTCCTTATCTTGGTCCTAAATGGCTTTCCCTTTATCCTTAGACTGTGACCCCTGGTTCTGGACTTCCCCAACATCGGGAACATTCTTCCTGCATCTAACCTGTCCAGTCCCGTCAGAATTTTATATGTTTCTATGATCCCCTCTCATTCTTCTAAACTCCAGTGAAGACAGGCCCTGTCGATCCACTTTCTCCTCATATGTCAGTCCTGCCATCCCGTGAATCAGTCTGGTGAACCTTCGTTGCACTCCCTCAATAGTAAGCAAGTCCTTCCTCAGATTAGGAGTTCAAAACTGAACACAATATTCCAGGTGAGGCCTCACCAAGGCCCTGCACAACTGCATTAAGATCTCCCTGCTCCTATACTCAAAACCCCTAGCTATGAAGGCTAACATGCCATTTGCCTTCTTCACCGCTTGCTGTACCTGCATGCCAACTTTCAATGACTGATGTACCATGACACCCAGGTCTTGTTGCACCTCCCCTTTTACTAATTTGCTGCCATTCAGATAATATTCTGCCTTCATGTTTTTGTCACCAAAGTGGATAACCTCACATTTATCCACATTATATTGCATCTGCCATGTATTTGCCCATTCACCTAACCTGTCCAAGTCACCCTGCACCTCTTAGCGTCCTCCTCACAGCTCACACCGCCACCCAGCTTAGTGTCATCTGCAAACTTGGAGATATTACACTTAATTCCTTCATCTAAATCATTGATGTATATTGTAAATAGCTGGTGTCCCAGCACTGAGCCTTGTGGCACCCCACTAGTCACTGCCTGTCATTCTGAAAAGGACCCGTTTATCCCGACTCTCTGTTTCCTGTCTGCCAACCAGATCTCTATCCACATCAATACATTATCCCCAATACCATATGCTTTAATTTTGCACACCAATCTCTTGTGTGGGACCTTGTCAAAAGCCTTTTGAAAGTCCAAATACACCATATCCACTGGTTCTCCCTTGTCCACTCTACTAGTTACATCCTCAAGAAATTCTAGAAGATTTGTCAAGCATGATTTCCCTTTCATAAATCCATGCTGACTTGGACTGATCCTGTCACTGCTTTCCAAATGTGCTGCTATGACATCCTTAATAATTGATTCCAACATTTTCCCCACTACTGATGTCAGGCTAGCCAGTCTATAATTCCCCGTTTTCTCTCTCCCTCCTTTTTTAAAAAGCGGTGTTACATTAGCAACCCTCCAGTCCATAGGAACTGATCCAGAGTCGATAGACTGTTGGAAAATGATCACCAATGCATCCACTATTTCTAGGGTCACTTCCTTAAGTACTCTGGGATGCAGACTATCAGGCCCTGGGGATTTATCAGCCTTCAATCCCATCAATTTCCCTAACACAATTTCCTGACTGATAAGGATTTCCTTCAGTTCCTCCTTCTCGCTAGATCCTCGGTCCCCTAGTATTTCCGGAAGGTTATTTGTGTCTTCCTTCGTGAAAACAGAACCAAAGTATTTGTTCAATTGTTCTGCCATTTCTTTGTTCCCCATTATAAATTCACCTGATTCTGACTGCAAGGGACCTACGTTTGTCTTCACTAATCTTTTTCTCCTCACATATCTATAGCAGCTTTTGCAGTCAGTTTTTATGTTCCCAGCAAGCTTCCTCTCATACTCTATTTTCCCCCTCCTAATTAAACCCTTTGTCCTCCTCTGCTGAATTTTAAATTTCTCCCAGTCCTCAGATTTGCTGCTTTTTCTGGCCAATTTATATGCCTCTTCCTTGGATTTAACACTATCCCTAATTTCCCTTGTTAGCCATGGTTGAGCCACCTTCCCCGATTTATTTTTACTCCAGACAGGGATGTACAATTGTTGAAGTTCATCCATGTGATCTTTAAATGTTTGCCATTGCCTATCCACCGTCAACCCTTTAAGTATCATTCGCCAGTCTATTCTAGCCAATTCACGCCTCATACCATCGAAGTTACCTTTCCTTAAGTTCAGGACCCTAGTCTCTGAATTAACTGTGTCACTTTCCATCTTAATAAAGAATTCTACCATATTATGGTCACTCTTCTCCAAGAGGCCTTGCACAACAAGATTGCTAATTAGTCCTTTCTCATTACACATCACCCAGTCTAGGATGGCCAGCCCTCTAGTTGGTTCCTTGACATATTGGTCTTGAAAACCATCCCTAATACACTCCAGGAAATCCTCCTCCACCGCATTGCTACCAGTTTGGTTAGCCCAATCTATATGTGGATTAAAGTCGCCCATGATAACCGCTGTACCTTTATTGCACGCATCCCTAACTTCTTGTTTGATGCTGTCCCCAACCTCACTACTACTGTTTGTACACAACTCCCACTAGTGTTTTCTGCCCTTTGGTATTCCGCAGCTCTACCCATACAGATTCCACATCATCCAAGCTAATGTCCTTCCTTACTATTGCTTTAATTTCCTCTTTACCCAGCAATGCTACCCCACTTCCTTTTCCTTTTTGTCTATCCTTCCTGAATGTTGAATACCCCTGGATGTTGAGTTCCCACGCTTGGTCACCCTGGAGCCATGACTCCATAATCCCAATTATATTATATTCGTTAATAGCTATTCCTGCGCAGTTAATTCGTCCACCTTATTACGAATACTGCTCGCATTGAGGCACAGAGCCTTCAGGCTTGTCTTTTTAACACATTTTGTCCCTTTAGAATGTTGCTGTAATGTGGCCCTTTTTGATTTTTGCCTTGGGTTTCTTTGCCCTCCACTTCTACTTTTCTTCTTTCTATCTTTTGCTTCTGCCCCCATTTTACTTCCCTCTGTCTCCCTGCATAGGTTCCCATCCCCCTGCTATATTAGTTTAACCCATCCCCAACAGCACTAGCAAATACTCCCCCCAGAACATTGGTTCCGGTCCTGCCCAGGTGCAGACCGTCCGGTTTGAACTGGTCCCACCATTAGAACCATTGAAGAGGAGCAGCAGGCACGGTAGGGGGATGAGGCAGAGGGGTGGGAAATGCCAACGGAAAACACACTGATTAAAGATGTTCCCATGGGTCCCATGTACATAATGGTATTAATGTTATTCATCTGTTATATAATTTGAAGGGGCGGGTGTTTCATTTTGTTTTATTTGGGGGGATGGGGTTTTGGTGGATGTTACAGCTGTGTGTTAAATAAAGTGTTTCTTTAACCGTCTCCTTCAGCCTCTGGTATATGACTGTGGACTTGTAACGGAGATGTAACGGAGTCCGAGAGTGGGAGAGTCCGAGAGAGTCCGAGAGCGCGAGAGTCCGAGAGCGGGAGAGGGTGAGAGAATCCGAGAGTGGGAGAGGGTGAGAGCGGGAGAGGGTGAGAGAATCCGAGAGCGGGAGAGGGTGAGAGCGGGAGAGGGTGAGAGAATCCGAGAGCGGGAGAGGGTGAGAGCGGGAGAGGGTGAGAGAATCCGAGAGCGGGAGAGGGTGAGAGCGGGAGAGGGTGAGAGAATCCGAGAGCGGGAGAGTCCGAGAGCAGGAGAGGGTGAGAGCGGGAGAGTCCAAGAGTGGGAGAGGGTGAGAGCGGGAGAGTCCGAGAGCGGGAGAGGGCGAGAGCGGGAGAGTCCGAGAGCGGGAGAGGGCGAGAGCGGGAGAGACCGAGAGCGGGAGAGGGCGAGAGCGGGACAGGGCGAGAGCGGGAGAGTCCGAGAGCGGGAGAGGGCGAGATTGGGAGAGTCCGAGAGCGGGAGAGGGCGAGAGCCGGAGAGGGCGAGAGCGGGAGAGGGAGAAAGTGGGAGAGGGCGAGAGCGGAGAGGGCGAGAGCGGGAGAGGGCGAGTGCGGGAGAGGGCGAGAGCGGGAGAGGGCAAGAGTGGGAGAGGGCGAGAGCGGGAGAGGGCGAGAGCGGGAGAGGGCGAGTGCGGGAGAGGGCGAAAGTGGGAGAGACTGAGTGCGGGAGAGGGTGAGAGCGGGAGAGGGCGAGAGCGGGAGAGGGCGAGAGTGGGAGAGTCCGAGAGTGGGAGAGAGCGAGAGCGGGAGAGGGCGAGAGCGGGAGAGGGCGAGTCTGGGAGAGGGCGAGAGCGGGAGAGGGCGAGAGCGGGAGAGGGCGAGTCTGGGAGAGACCGAGAGCGGGAGTGGGCGAGAGCGGGAGAGGGCGAGATTGGGAGAGTCCAAGAGCGGGAGAGGGCGAGTCTGGGAGAGACCGAGAGCGGGAGTGGGCGAGAGCGGGAGAGGGCGAGTCTGGGAGAGACCGAGAGCGGGAGTGGGCGAGAGCGGGAGAGGGCGAGTCTGGGAGAGACCGAGAGCGGGAGTGGGCGAGAGCGGGAGAGGGTGAGAGCGGGAGAGGGCGAGAGCGGGAGAGGGTGAGAGCGGGAGAGGGCGAGAGCGGGAGAGGGCTAGAGTGGGAGAGTCCGAGAGCGGGAGAGGGCGAGAGCGGGAGAGGGAGAAAGTGGGAGAGGGCGAGAGCGGAGAGGGCAAGAGCGGGAGAGGGCGAGAGTGGGAGAGTCCGAGAGCGGGAGAGGGCGAGAGCGGGAGAGGGCGAGAGTGGGTGAGTCCGAGAGTGGGAGAGAGCGAGAGCGGGAGAGGGCGAGTCTGGGAGAGGGCGAGTCTGGGAGAGGGCGAGAGCGGGAGAGGGCGAGTCTGGGAGAGGGCGAGAGCGGGAGAGGGCGAGTCTGGGAGAGGGCGAGAGCGGGAGAGGGCGAGAGCGGGAGAGGGCGAGTCTGGGAGAGACCGAGAGCGGGAGTGGGCGAGAGCGGGAGAGGGCGAGATTGGGAGAGTCCGAGAGCGGGAGAGGGCGAGAGCGGGAGAGGGAGAAAGTGGGAGAGGGCGAGAGCGGAGAGGGCGAGAGCGGGAGAGGGCAAGAGTGGGAGAGACTGAGAGCGGGAGAGGGCGAGAGCGGGAGAGTTCGAGAGCGGGAGAGGGCGAGAGCGGGAGAGACCGAGAGCGGGAGAGGGCGAGAGCAGGAGAGGGCGAGAGCGGGAGAGTCCGAGAGCGGGAGAGGGCGAGATTGGGAGAGTCCAAGAGCGGGAGAGGGCGAGAGCGGGAGAGGACGAGAGCGGGAGAGGGAGAAAGTGGGAGAGGGCGAGAGCGGAGAGGGCGAGAGCGGGAGAGGGCGAGAGCGGGAGAGGGCGAGAGTGGGTGAGTCCGAGAGCGGGAGAGGGTGAGAGCGGGAGAGGGCGAGAGCGGGAGAGGGTGAGAGCGGGAGAGGGCGAGAGCGGGAGGGGGCGAGTCTGGGAGAGGGCGAGAGCGGGAGAGGGCGAGAGTGGGTGAGTCCGAGAGCGGGAGAGGGTGAGAGCGGGAGGGGGCGAGTCTGGGAGAGGGCGAGAGCGGGAGAGGGCGAGAGTGGGAGAGGGCGAGAGCGGGAGGGGGCGAGTCTGGGAGAGGGCGAGAGCGGGAGAGGGCGAGAGTGGGTGAGTCCGAGAGCGGGAGAGGGTGAGAGCGGGAGGGGGCGAGTCTGGGAGAGGGCGAGAGCGGGAGAGGGCGAGAGTGGGTGAGTCCGAGAGCGGGAGAGGGTGAGAGCGGGAGGGGGCGAGTCTGGGAGAGGGCGAGAGCGGGAGAGGGCGAGAGTGGGAGAGGGCGAGAGCGGGAGAGGGCGAGTCTGGGAGAGGGCGAGAGCGGGAGAGGGCGAGAGCGGGAGGGGGCGAGTCTGGGAGAGGGCGAGAGCGGGAGAGGGCGAGAGCGGGAGAGGGCGAGTCTGGGAGAGGGCGAGAGTGGTAGAGTCCGAGAGTGGGAGAGGGCGAGAGTGGGAGAGGGCGAGAGCGGGAGAGGGCGAGTCTGGGAGAGGGCGAGAGTGGGAGAGTCCGAGAGCGGGAGAGGGCGAGAGCGGGAGAGGGCAAGTCTGGGAGAGACCGAGTCCGGGTTTCGGAGTTTGAGAGGCAGCTGGAGTCACTGCGGTGCATCCGCGAGTCTGAGAATTTCGTGGATAGCATATTTCTAGAGGTGGCCACCCCGCAGCTTCAGAATGTGCAGGCAGAGAGAGATTGGCTGACCACCAGATAGGACCAGGCAGGTAGTGCCGGAGTCCCCTGAGTGCATCTCGCTCTCCAAACAGTATTGTGTTCTGAGTACCAGTGGGGGCGATGGTTCCTCTGGGGAGCGCAGCCAGAGCCAAATCCACGGCACCACGGGTGGCTTAGCTGCACAGTGGGGGAGGAAGAAGAGTGGAACAGCAATAGTGGGAGGGGATTCGATAGTTAAGGGAGCAGACAGGTGTTTCTGCGGCCGCAGTCGTAACTCGAGGATGGTATGTGGCTTCCCTGGTGACAGGATCAAGGATGTCACCGAACGGCTGCAGGGCATTCTCGGGGGAGAGGGTGAACAGCTAGAGGCTGTGGTCCATATTGGTACCAATGACATAGGTAGAAAGAGGGATGAGGTCCTTGTCATGTATGTATGCTTGGGTTTATAATAAGAACATGAGAATTAGGAACAGGAGTAGGCCATCTAGCCCCTCGAGCCTGCTCCACCATTCAACAAGATCATGGCTGATCTGGCTGTGGACTCAGCTCCACTTACCTGCCCGCTCCCCGTAACCCTTAATTCCCTTATTGGTTAAAAATCTATTTATCTGTGATTTGAATACATTCAATGGGCTAGCCTCAACTGCTTCCTTGGGCAGAGAATTCCACAGATTCACAACCCTCTGGGAGAAGAAATTCCTTCTCAACTTGGTTTTAAATTGGCACCCCTGTATTTTGAGGCTGTGCCCCCCAGTTCTAGTCTCCCCAACCAGTGGAAACAAGCTCTCTGCCTCTATCTTGTCTATCCCTTTCATTATTTTAAATGTTTCGATAAGATCACCCCTCATCCTTTAGAACTCCAACGAGTAAAGACCCAGTATACTCAATCTATTAACATAAGGTAACCCCCTCATCTTCGGAATCAGTCTCTGTACCCCCTCCAAAGCTAGTATATCCTTACTTAAGTAAGGTGACCAAAACTGCACGCAGTACTCCAGGTGCGGCCTCACCAATACCCTGTACAGTTGCAGCAGGACCTCCCTGCTTTTGTACTCCATCCCTCTCGCAATGAAGGCCAACATTCCATTCGCCTTCCTGATTACCTGCTGCACCTGCAAACTAACTTTTTAGGATTCATGCACAAGGACCCCCAGGTCCCTCTGCACCGCAGCATGTTGTAATTTTTCCCCATTCCAATAATATTTCCTTTTACTGTTTTTTTTTCCAAGATGGATGACCTCACAATATCCAACATTGTATTCCATCTGCCAATCCTTAGCCCATTCGCTTAACCTATCTAAATCTCTTTGCAGCCTCTCTGTGTTCTCTACACAACCTGCTTTCCCACTAATCTTTGTGTCATCTGCAAATTTTGTTGCACTACACTCTGTCCCCTCTTCCAGGTCATCTATGTATATTGTAAACAGTTGTGGTCCCAGCACCGATCCCTGTGGCACATCACTAACCACCGATTTCCAACCCGAAAAGGACCCATTTATCCCGACTCTCTGCTTTCTGTTAGCCAGCTACTTCTCGATCCATGCTAATACATTTTCTCTAACTTCGCGTACCTTTATCTTCTGCAGTAACATTTTGAGTGGCACCTTATCGAATGCCTTTTGGAAATCTAAATACATCACATCCATCGGTACACCTCTATCCACCATGCTCGTTATATCCTCAAGGCATTCCAGTAAATTAGTTAAACATGATTTCCCCTTCATGAATCCATGTTGCGTCTGCTTGATTGCACTATTCCTATCTAGATGACCTGCTATTTCTTCCTTAATGATAGTTTCATGCATTTTCCCCACTACAGATGTTAAACTAACCGGCCTATAGTTACCTGCCTTTTGTCTGCCCCCTTTTTTAAACATAGGCGTTACATTAGCTGCTTTCCAATCCGATGGTACCTCCCCAGAGTCCAGAGAATTTTGGTAGATTATAACGAATGCATCTGCTATAACTTCCGCCATCTCTTTTAATACCCTGGGATGCATTTCATCAGGACCAAGGGACTTGTCTACCTTCAGTCCCATTAGCCTGTCCAGCACGACTCCTCTAGTGATAGTGATTTTCTCAGGGTCCTCCCTTTTCACATTCCCGTGACCAGCAATTTTTGGCATGGTTTTTGTGTCTTCCACTGTGAAGACCGAAGCAAAATAATTGTTTAAGGTCTCAGCCATTTCCACATTTCCCATTATTAAATCCCCCTTCTCATCTTCTAAGGGACCAACATTTACTTTAGTCACTCTTTTCCGTTTTATATATCGGTAAAAGCTTTTACTATCTGTTTTTATGTTTTGTGCAAGTTTACTTTCGTAATCTATCTTTCCTTTCTTTATTGCTTTCTTAGTCATTCTTTGCTGTCGTTTAAAATTTTCCCAATCTTCTAGTTTCCCACTAACCTTGGCCACCTTATACGCGTTGGCTTTTAATTTGATACTCTCCTTTATTTCCTTGGTTATCCACGGCTGGTTATCTCTTCTCTTACCACCCTTCTTTTTCACTGGAATATATTTTTGTTGAGCACTATGAAAGACCTCCTTAAAAGTCCTCCACTATTCCTCAATTGTGCCACCGTTTAGTCTGTGTTTCCAGTCTACTTTAGCCAACTCTGCCCTCATCCCATTGTAGTTCCCTTTGTTTAAGCATAGTACGCTCGTTTGAGACACTACTTCCTCACCCTCAATCTGTATTACCAATTCAACCATACCGTGATCACTCATTCTGATAGGATCTTTTACTAGGAGATCGTTTATTATTCCTGTCTCATTACACAGGACCAGATCTAAGATAGCTTGCTCCCTTGTAGGTTCTGTAACATACTGTTCTAAGAAACAATCCCGAATGCATTCTGTGAATTCCTCCTCAAGGCTACCCCGTGCGATTTGATTTGACCAATCGATATGTAGGTTAAAATCCCCCATGATTACTGCCGTTCCTTTTTCACATGCCTCCATTATTCCCTTCATTATTGTACGCCCCACCATGAAGTTATTATTTGGGAGCCTATAAACTACGCCCACCAGTGACTTTTTCCCCTTACTATCTCTAATCTCCACCCACAATGATTCAATATTTTGTTCATTAGAGCCAATATCATCTCTCACAACTGCCCTGATATCATCCTTTATTAACAGAGCTACCCCACCTCCTTTCCCTTCTTGTCTATCCTTCCGAATTGTCAGATACCCCTGTATGTTTAATTCCCAGTCTTGGCCACCCTGCAACCAAGTTTCTGTAATGGCCATCAAATCATACCCATTTGTAATGATTTGTGCCGTCAACTCATTTACTTTATTTCGAATACTGCGTGCGTTTAGGTAGAGTGTTTTAATACTAGTTTTTAAACCATGATTTTTAGTTTTGACCCCTCCTGCAGCCCCTTTATATTCATACATATTGTCCCTTCCTATCACCTTGTGGTTTACACTTACCCCAGTGCTACTCTGCTCTGTTGCCTCCTGCCTTTTGCATTCTTTCTTGGGGTCCTGTTCATCTGAGCTCTCACCCACTCTAACTAGCTCAGAGCCCTCTCCTGTGTTCCGACTATTCCTCGCATTGAGGCACAGAGCTTTCAGGCTTGCCTTTTTATTATACTTTGACCCTTTAGAATTTGGCTGTACAGTGGCCCTTTTTGATTTTTGCCTTGGGTTTCTGTGCCCTCCACTTTTACTCATCTCCTTTCTGTCTTTTGCTTCTGTCTCCATTTTGTTTCCCTCTATCTCCCTGCATTGGTTCCCATCCCCCTGCCATATTAGTTTAACTCCTCCCCAATAGCACTAGCAAACACTCCCCCGAGGACATTGGTTCCGGTCCTGCCCAGGTGCAGACCGTCCGGTCAATACTCATCCCACCTCCCCCAGAACTGGTTCCAATGCCCCAGGAATTTGAATCCCTCCCTGCTGCACCACTGCTCAAGCCACGTATTCATCTGAGCTATCCTGCGAATCCTACTCTGACTAGCACGTGGCACTGGTAGCAGTCCAGAGATTACTACTTTTTAGGTCCTACTTTTTAATTTAGCTCCTAGCTCCTTAAATTAATCTCATAGAAACATAGAAACATAGAAAATAGATGCAGGAGTAGGCCATTCAGCCCTTCGATCCTGCACCACCATTCAACAAGATCATGGCTGATCACCCACCGCAGCAACCCCCCCCACCCCGCCTCACGCCCCCTCCACACCCCCCCAACCCCCCCAGCCACAAGGACTACATCCAACTCCCTCCCGAACACATCCAATGAACTGGCATCAACAACTCTCCGCGGCAGGGAACCCCACAGGCCAACAACTCCCTGAGTGAAGAAGTCTCCCCCAATCCCAGTCCCATACAGCCCAACCCCCATCCCAAGACCGTGCCCCCCCCCGGCTCCGAACCCACCCAACACCGGGAACACTCCCCCCGCACCCAACCCGCCCCGTCCTGTCAGAATCCTTTCGTAGGACCTCATCCCTTTTTTTACCTATGTCGTTGGTACCTATATGCACCACGACAACTGGCTGTTCTCCCTCCCTTTTTAGAATGTCCTGCACCCGCTCCGAGACATCCTTGACCCTTGCACCAGGGAGGCAACATACCATCCCGGAGTCTCGGTTGCGGCTGCAGAAACGCCTATCTATTCCCCTTACAATTGAATCCCCTATCACTATCGCTCTCCCTCTCTTTTTCCTGCCCTCCTGTGCAGCAGAGCCAGCCACGGTGCCATGAACGTGGCTACTGCTGCCCTCCCCTGATCAGTCATCCCCCCCCAACAGTACTCAAAGCGGTGTATCTGTTTTGCAGGGGGATGACCGCAGGGGACTCGTGCACTACCTTCCTTGCACTGCTCTTCCTGCTGGTCTTCCATTCCCTATCTGGCTGTGGACCCTTCACCTGCAGTGAGACCAACTCGCTACACGTGCTACTCACGTCATTCTCAGCATCGTGGATGCTCCAGAGTGAATCCACCCTCAGCTCCAAATCCGCAGTGCGGTCTGTCAGGAGCTGGAGGCGGATACACTTCCCGCACACGTAGTCGTCAGGAACACCGGAAGTGTCCCTGAGTTCCCACATGGTACAGGAGGAGCATATCACGTGACCGAGCTCTCCTGCCATGACTTAACCTTTAGATACACTTAATTTGGCGACAACACTGTTAACAGGTTACTTACTGATATAAAAAAGAAAAAGAAAAGCTACTCACCAATCACTTACCCCTCTGGCTGTGATGTCACCTTTTGATTTCTTTCTACTTCTTTTTTGCTTTTTCTCCCGGCTGGAGCTGTACAAAGTGGGCCTTTATAGGCCTCTCCACGCACCCCGGACTCGCGCTGCTCAAACTGTCACTCCTCCTCTGACATTGGGCCTTTATAGGCCTCTCCACGCACCCCGAACTCGCGCTGCTGTCGTCATGCATGATTGGGCAATCGTGATGGTCCTGCTCACTGTCGGACGTCATCGTATGTGTGGCCCAGGTATAAAAGGCCAGCCATCCTGTAATGTAATCACTTTGGGCCCTAATAAAGTAGAGTCAGCTTTGTACCTGCTCGGAATTTACAGTATTCAGTCTATTGAGTTATTGCATTCACAACAGTTGACGACGAGGTAACAAGAACCTTCGCATGCAAAAATGAGCACAATTGGAATTCTGGAGCGATTCGTGAAGGGAGAAGATTGGACAGACTTAATAGCCTGCTTGAACCAGTACTTCATGGCCAACAAAATGGAGAAAGAGGCAGACGCAGTTCGGTGCCGGGCGGTCCTCCTCACGGTTTGCGGTCCAACAATCTGTGGACTCAAAGAATCTCCTCTCGCCCTTAAGTCCAACAGACAAGGACTATGAAACATTGTGTGCACTGGTACGTGACCATCTCAAACCAGACGAAGGCATCATCATCTCAGGATATCGATTCTATACACACGTTTGTTCTGAGGGCCAGGATGTATCGGAATTCGTTGCCGACCTAAGATGTCTAGCTGGACCGTGTAAGTTTGAAACTGCATTGGCAGACATACTGTGGGACTTCTTTGTAATCGGCATCAACCACGAGGTGATCCTGCGTAAGCTACTGGCGGTGGAGACGCTGGATTTGAGCAGGACCATCATGATTGCCCAATCATGCATGATGACGGACAAAAGCTTAAAGCAGATATCATTGAAAAATCAGAACTCGGCAAGTACTGTAAACAAGATAGTATCGTCGTCTGGCAGTGTTCCATATGGCAAGGTCTACCCGACTGCGTACGCGAAACCTGTGGCTGCTCAAGGTCCGCCAATGGGAATGAATCCGATATCACCGTGTTGGCGTTGTGGGGGCAATCATCGGCATCATCAGTGTTGGTTTAAACAGTATATTTGTAAAGGCTGTTCGAGAGTGGGGCATCTCCAGCGCATGTGTCCGCAACTGAGCAAGTGTGCTGCGACACACCACATGGAGGATGATGACCAGTCTAGTGCAGATCCAGATATGCAATCCGAGATACCAGAGGAGGAAGTGTATGGACTGTATTCGTTCCTAACAAAGAGCCAACCGATAAATGATTAATGTAAAATTTAATCGGTATCAATGGAATTGGACACGGGTGCAAGTCAATCAATAATGAGCCAGAGGACATTCGAAAGGCTGTGGGATACTAAGGCTGTGAGGCCTGAGCTGAGTCCAGTCAATGCCAAGTTGCGAATGTACACTAAAGAACTCATAACAGTGATTGGCAGTGCAGTAATCAAGGTGTCATATGATGGTGCGATTCACGATTTACCGTTATGGATTGTTCCAGGCAATAGTCCAATGCTGTTCAGCAGAAACAGGTTAGAAAAAATCAAATGGAACAGAAATGAGATCAAAGAGTTGTCGTCGGAGGAGGATACTCCATGTGCTCAAGTGCTGAGCAAGATCCCCTCGCTGTTTGAACCAGGCATCGGCAATTTCACGGAAGCCAAGGTGCAGATCCACGTGGACTCGGATGCAAGACCCGTCCATCATAAAGCTCGGGTTGTTCCATACATGATGAGGAAATCGAACTGGACAGACTCCAGCGTGAAGGGTCATATCACCGGTCGAATTTAACGAATGGGCCAGTCCCATTGTTCCCACGTTGAAAAGTGATGGCACTGTCAGGATTTGTGGAAGTTACAAGGTTACAATCAACTGAGTTTCGAAACAGGATCAATACCCGTTACCGAAGACTGATGATCTGTTTGCAACGCTAGCCAGGGGGAAGTCGTTCACAAAACTGGATCTGACGTCGGCCGACATGACACAGGAGCTGGTCGACACGTCGAAGAAACTTATGTGCATCAACACTCATAAAGGACTGTTTATCTACAACAGGTGCACTTTTGGAATTCGCTCGGCTGCTGCCATATTTCAGAGGAACATGGAGAGTCTACTGAAGTCTGACTCCAGAACCGTCGTGTTCCAAGATGACATACTGGTCACAGGTCGTGACATCGCCGAACATCTGAACAACGTGGAAGAGGTTCGACATCGTCTGGACAAAGTCGGACTCAGACAGAAATGCTCGAAGTGCATCTTCATGGCACCGGAAGTCAAATTCCTGGGGAGGAAAATTGCTGCTGACGGTATCAAGTCTACGGACTCGAAAACCAAGGCCATCAAAAATGCACCCAAGCCTCAGAATGTGACGGAGCTCCGTTCGTTCCTTGGTCTACTCAACTACTTCGGTAATTTTTTACCCAGATTGAGCATCTTATTAGAGCCACTGCACATGCTGCTAAGAAAAGGCGACAACTGGGTTTAGGGTGCGTCTCAAGATAGAGCTTTTGAGAAAGCTACTAATCTGCTTTGCTCTAACAAGCTGCTGGTACGTTATGATCCGTGTAAGTGGCCTGTGGAGTTGGTTGTGTGCTCCAACAAGCTAATGAGTCGGGCAAATTACAACCTGTTGCATATGCTTCAAAAAAGTTGTCAAAGGCGGAAAGAGCCTACAGCATGGTAGGGAAAGAAGCACTAGCCTGTGTGTATGGGGTTAAAAAGATGCATCAGTACCTGTTTGGTCTTCAGTTTGAACTGGAAAACAGATCACAAGCCACGCATTTCATTGTTTTCGGAAAACAAAGGTATCAATACAATGCATCGACTCGCATCCTGAGGTGGGTACTGACATTATCTACCTATGATTATGTCATTTGCCATAGACCTGGCACTGAAAATTTTGCTGATGCATTGAGCCATCTGCTGTTGCCCACACCGGAGGTGGAAACACCACAACCGGCAGACCTACTGTTAGTCATGGATGCTTTTGAAAGTGAAGGAACCCCTGTCACGGCCCAACAATTTAAGACCTGGATCAGTCAGGACCCGATATTATAGGTTGTGAAACGTTGTATCCTTAGTGGTGATAGGTCTGCCATACCCAAGCAAATGTGTGAGGAGACCAAATCTTACATCTGTCGCAAAGACAAATTATCCATTCAATCAGATTGTATACTGTGGGGTAATCGTGTTGTTATGCCCAAGAAAGGAAGAGAGAAATTTGTGCATGATCTACATGACACGCATCCCGGTATTGTCATGATGAAAGCCATTTCCAGGTCTCATGTATGGTGGCCTGGAATTGACTCTGATCTGGAATCATGTGTGCATCAGTGCAACACTTGCATATAGCTTAGTAAAGCACCAGCGGAATCGCCGCTGAGTCCGTGGTCGTGGCCATCTAAACCATGGTTCAGGATCCACATCGAATTTGCAGGTTGCTTACTGTGGTGCTTATTCCAAGTGTACAATCATGTCATCCAGCACATCCACAGCTACCATTGAGAGCCATCGTGTCGTGTTTGCTACGCATGGTCTGCCTGACATCGTTGTAAGCGACAACGGATCTTGCTTCACCAGTATGGAGTTTCAAGAGTGCATGAAACTCAATGGTATCAAACATGTGAGGTCAGCACCATTCAAACCCACATCCAATGGACAAGCAGAGGTGCGGTCCAAATCATCAAGCAGAGTATGAAACGTGTAACTCAAGGTTCACTGCAAACCCGCTTGGCATGCATATTGCTTAGTTACAGGACAAGACCCCATTCGCTTACCGGGGCTCTCCCCTGCTGAATTATTGATGAAGAGAGGTCTCAAGACCAGGCTCTCTCTTGTCCACCCTGACTTGAATAATCGTGTCGAATACAGGCGTCAAAGTCAGCAAGGGTATCATTATCGCGCTACTGTGTCACGCGACATTTCTATCAATGATCCTGTGTACGTACTGAATTATGGTCAAGATCCCAAATGGATCGCCGGTACTGTTACGGCCAAGGAGGGTAACAGAGTGTTTATCGTTAAGCTCAAGAATGGGCAGACATGCAGGAAACATGTTGATCAGATAAAGCTGCGGCACACAGACGAACCAGAACAGACTGAGGAAGACACAATCAGTGACCAACCAACCTACCCTCAGTCATCAGAGGACTCCGCTGTCATCAATGAATCTGGACTTTCAATCCCTGACATGGTCAATGAATCTGGACTTTCAATCCCTGACGTGGTCATTGCCACTCCCATCAGATCGGCTACCCAGCCCCCAGTCATAACAGACTCAGAACACTCGCCTAAGGCTGGAGTTGAACTGAGACGTTCAACTCGGGAGCGGAAAGCCCCGGACCATCGCAATTTGTAAAAAGACCGTTACTAATATCTTAAAGGGGGATATTATCATGTATGTATGCTTGGGCTTACTAGTCACCAGGTGGTGCCACTATCGGAGGTCATTGGGCTGTGTGCACATGTGTGCGACCAAGGTATAAAAGGCCAGCTACCCTAATATTAACTGGCGTAATATTAGTGTGAAGGGTATAGAGGGTGCAGAATTCCTAAAATGCATTCAGGAGAACTTCTTTAGCCATTATGTAGCAAGCCCAACAAGGGAGGGGGCAGTTCTGGACTTTGTTTTAGGGAATGAAGCTGGGCAGGTGGAAGGAGTATCAGTGGGAGAGCATTTTGGTACTAGTAATCATAATTCAGTTAGATTTAGGGTAGTTATGGAAAAGGTCGAAGATAGACCAGTAATTAAAGTTCTTAATTGGCAAAAAGCCAATTTTGCTAAGCCATAAAAGAAACAGCTACTTGATGGTAAATCAGTGTCAGAGCAGTGGGAGGCATTCAATAGCAGATCCTGAGGGTTCAGAGCAAGTATGTTCCCTTAAAGAAAAAGGGTGGGACTAACAAACCTAGAGCCCCCTGGGACATACAGGGTAGAGTAAAGAAAAAATGGGAGGCTTATGACAGATACCGAGGGCTCAATACTGCAGAAACCCTAGAGGAGTATAGAAAGTGCAGGAGTGCAATTAAAAAGGAAATTAGGAAAGCAAAGAGAGAGCATGAAAAAATGTTGGCAAGTAAAATCAAGGAAAACCGAAAGATGTTTTATAAATACATTAAGAGCAAGAGGATAACTAAAAAAAGAGTAGGGCCAGTTAGAGACCATAAAGGTAATCTGTGTGTGGAAACGGAAGACGTGGGTATGGTTCTTAATGAATACTTTGTGTCTGTTTTCACAAAAAAGAGGAGTGATGCAGACATTACTATCAGGGAGGAGGCGTTTAATATATTAGATCAAATAAACATAGTGAGAGAGGAAGTATTAAGGGGTTTAGCAGCTTTGAAAGTGGATAAATCCCCAGGCCTGGATGAAATGCGTTCCAGGCTGTTAAGAGAAGCAAAAGAGGAAATAGCAGAGGCTCTGGCCATCATTTTCCAATCCTCTCTGGCTACAGGTGTGGTGCCAGAGGACTGGAGGACTACTAATGTTGTACCTTTGTTTAAAAAGGGAGAAAGGGATAGACTGACTAATTACAGGCCAGTCAGCCTAACCTCAGTGGTTGGAAAATTATTGGGAAAAATTCTGAGGGACAGGATAAATCTTCATTTAGAAAGACACGGATTAATCAAGGACAGTCAGCATGGATTTGTTAAGGGAAGGTTGTGCCTGACTAACTTCAATGAATTTTTTGAGGAGGTAATAAGGAGGGTCGACGAGGATAGTGCGTTTGATGTAGTGTATTTGGATTTTAGCATGGCTTTGATAAGGTCCCACATGGTAGGCTGGTCACGAAAGAAATAGCCCATGGGATCCAGGGCAAAGTGGCAAGTTGGATCCAAAATTGACTCAGAGGCAGGAAGTAAAGGGTAATGGTTGATGGGTGTTTTTGTGACTGGAAGAATGTTTCCAGTGGGGTTCCGCAGGGCTCAGTACTAGGTCCCTTACTTTTTGTGGTATATATCAATGATTTAGACTTAAATGTAGGGGATATGATTAAGAAGTTTGCAGATGATACTAAAATCGGCTGCGTGGTTGATAATGAAGAAGAAAGCTGTAGACTGCAGGAAAATATCGATGAACTGGTCAGGCGGGCAGAACAATGGCAAATGGAACTTAATCTGGAGAAGTGTGACGTAATGCATTTGTGGAAGGCTAACAAGGTAAGGAACACACATTAAATGGTAGGACACTGAGAAGTGTAGAGGAATAAAAGGACCTTGGAGTGCATGTCCACAGATCCCTGAAGGTAGCACGCTAGGTAGATAAGGTTAAGAAGGCATACGGAATACTTGCCTTTATTAGCCGAGGCATAGAATACAAGAGCAAGGGGGTTATGCTTGAACTCTATAAAACACTGGTTAGGCCACAGCTAAAGTACTACCTGCAGTTGTGGTCACCACATTACAAGAAAGATGTGATTGCACTCGAGAGGGCAGAGAGCAGATTTACGAGGATGTTGCCTGGAGTGGAGAATTTTAGCTATGAGGAAAGATTGGATATGCTGGGTTTGTTTTCTTTGGAACAGAGGAGGCTGAGGGGCGACCTTATTAAGGTGTATAAAATGATGAGGGGCCTAGATAGAGTGGATAGGATGTACTTATTTCCCTTAGCAGAGGAGTCAACAACCAGGGCATTTTTAAGTAATTGGTAGAAGGTTTAGAGGGGATTTGAGCGGAAGTTTTTTCACCCAGAGGGTGGTGGGGGTCTGGAACTCGCTGCCTGAAAGGGTAGTAGAGGCAGAAACCATCACCACATTTAAAAGATACTTGGATGTGCACTTGAAGTGCTGTAAACTACAGGGCTACGTAGTAAGAGCTGGAAAGTGGGATTAGGCTGGATAGCTCTTTGTTGGCCGGCGCACACACGATGGGCCGAAATGTCCTCCTTCCGTGCTGTAAATTTCTATGATTCTATGATTCTATGTGGCATTAATGTGGCACAATACACGCTCATTATTAGCTGCATCGCTCAGCTCACTCCATTTAAGCCAAGCGCTCCCTTATCAGCCGCTGTCGAATAGCCTTGCCATCGCCAACATTGGCACGCTGCCTCCTCCATGGCCGCTCCTGGTCCTCGTCGTCTTGCTGGACATTCGGGTATTGGCACGCTCCTGTTCCTTCTCCTCCTCCTTCTCCTCCTCCCCCTCCTGATGTGGGCATGTGATCCCTACTGGCAAGACCTTGGTCCCCATGACGGCCAAGTTGTGCAGCATGCAGCACACCACAATGAATAGTGAGACCTATTGAGTGGTGTATTGAAGGCTGCCTCCAGAGTGGTCCAGGCATCAGAATCGCTGCTTCAACAGCCCTATTGTCTGCTCTATGATGTTGCGGGCAGAGGCATGGCTCTCATTGTAGTGTTCCTCTGGCTCTGTGGTGGGATTGCAGAGGAGGATCATTAGCCAGGTGACTAGGCCATATCCCTTGTCCCTGAGCAACCAGCCTCAGCTTTCCCATGGTGCCTGAAACAGTCGTGGCACAGTGCTCTCCCCGAGGATAAACACATCATGTGCACTTCCAGGATTCCGAGCATTGACTACAAGGATACGCTGCGTGTGGTCGCACAGCAGTTGTATATTTAGGGGGTGGTTTCCCTTTCTGTTTCTGAAAAGCTCTGCATTCTGGAATGGTGCTCGCAAGGCCACGTGTGTGCAGTCAATTGCTCCTTGCACCCTAAGGAAGCCCGCTATCCTGGCAAACCCACATGCGCGCTCATTCTGTTTCACCATGGTCATCGGGAAGGTAATGAAGTCCATTCGACGGGTGTAGAGAGCCTGTGTCACGTCACGGATGCAGCGATGTGCTGCAAATTGTGAGACACTGCATATGTCCCCTGATGCAGTCTGGAAAGAGCTGGAGGCATAGAAGATGAGTGCCACCGTGACCTTCACTGTGACAGGCAGCGTAGTCCTGGTGCCGATGTGAGACTGCAGGTCTGTCTGTAGGAGATGGCATATCTCTGTAATGACCTCCTTTCACAAGCACAGCCCTCTGACACACTGCTCCTTGGACAGGTCCAGGTATGAGCATTGCCGCCGGTAAAGCCTTAGGGCGTAAGGCCTCTTGCCCCGACGTCTAGGGGCTCTCCTGCTTCAGTCGCCGACATACCCAACAGCCCTTCTCTTTCCTTGACGCCTTGATAGAGCAGGTAGCATGTGATGCTGGCGAACTAGTAAAGTTTTAGAAATGTCTTTTTCTCAAGTTGAACTGTTATGTCTATCTGTCGCTGAAAACTCAGAGGCTCACCACCGTACTGTGTGTAAACGTTGCACTGACTATGACCTCCGAGGGAAGTGCTTTATCATCCCTTTAAGTAGCCACCAGTTAACGACTCTGCAAGCCTGGACCGACTGTTGTTGGCAGGCTCTCAAAGAGGTGCACACACTGAATTTAGCGACTGAGGGGCAAGCGTGCACATTGCATTGGGATGACATCATGATTGAAGTGATCGTCACCAGCCAAGCGCTAGTGATTTGCGGCCTCGGTAAACCTCTAATGAATTTTCTGTCGGGGCGCTAAAATCCGTGCCCCTGGTCGTTAAGTTCTAACACTCACATTAATGCCCCCTCTGGCCGCTAACAGAGGCTATTGACAACCAAAAATTCAGTCCTAAGCCTTTGGTGAGGGTACAGAAGAGCTTTACGAGAATGGTTCCAGGGATGAGGGATTAGAATTACGTGGATAGACTGGGGTTGTTTTTCTTAGAGCAGGGAAGGCTAAGAGAAGATTTGATGGAGATGATTAAAATCATGAAAGGTTTAGATCGGGAATCAGGGGGAAAACTCTCCACGGGCTGGAGTCATACCTAGCACAAAGAAAGATGGTTGTGGTTGTTGGAGGCCAATCATCTCAGCACCAGGAAATTGCTGCAGGAGTTTCTCAGGGCAGTGTCCGAGGCCCAAACATCTTAGGCTGCTTCATCAATGACCATCCCTCTAAGATTATAAGTGGGGATGTTCAATGATGATTGCACTGTATTCAGTTCCATTTGCAACTTCTCAGAAAATGAAGCAATCGTGTCTGCACGCAATTTGACCTGGACGATATTCAGGCTTGGGCTGATAACTGGCAAGTAACATTCACATCACACAAGCACCAGGCAATGACCATCTCCAACAAGGGAGAGCCTAACCACCGCCCCTTGACATTCAACGGCATTACCATCACTGAATCCCCTACCATCAACATCATTCTGAGGGTGACCATTGATCAGAAACTTAACTGGACCTGCCACATAAATACTGTGGCTACAAGAATAGGTCAGAGGCTGAGTATTCTGTGGTGAGTGTCTCACCTCCTGATTCCCCAAAGCCTTTCCACAATCTACAAGGCACAAGTCAGGAGTGTGATGGAATACTCCCCATTTGCCTAGATGAGTGCAGCTCCAACAACACTCAAGAAGCTCGACACCACCCAGGACAAAGCTTGATTGGCATCCCATCCACCACCTTAAACATTCACTCCCTCCACTACCAGCACACCGTGGCTGCAGTATGTAGCATCTACAAGATGTACTGGAGCAACTTGCCGTTTTCAAAAGCACCTCCCAAACCCTTGACCTCTCCCACCTAGAAGGACAAGGGCAGCAAACGCACGGGAACACCACCACCTGCAAAATTCCCTCCAAGTCGTACACCATCCTGATTTGGAAATATATCGCAATTCTTTCATCGTTACCGGGTCAAAATCCTGGAATTCCCTCCCTACAGCACTGTAGGAGTATCTTTACCACATGGACTGCAGCGGTTCAAAAAGGTGTCTCAACACCACCTAGTCAAGGGCAATTAGGGATGGGCAATAAATGCTGGCCTTGCCACCGACGCCCACATCCCAGGAACTAATAAAAACAAAAGTAAATAAAGAGAAACTGTTTCCAATGGCTGAAGTGTTGATAACCAGAGAGCACTCACTGATTTATGGAGATTGGCAAAAGAACCAGAGGCAACATGGGATAAAACTGTCATGTATGTAACCTTCATGTAACAACACTGCAATACTGTATATAATTGAGAAATGCACACATTGACCACAGGAGGTGAACTTGTGGTAGATCCTCCTCACCTGGTCATCCAGATATATAAAGGGAGGTCCCACGCAGGGTCATCACTTCTTGGTCCTGTGAATAAAGGTGCAGGTCACAGAGTGACCTTGTCCATAGAATGTGCCTCGTGTGGATTTGTAGTATTGTGTAAGGACTTTACAGTGGCGACAAGAAACGGGAATCAACGACCCATGAGAATGGCCACCAGTAGCACAGAGGAACGGTACTGTGTTGGTGAGGACTGGGACGATTTCATTGAGAGGCTTCAGCAGAGTTTTGTCACGAAGGACTGGCTGGGAGATGCAGTGGCCGACAAGCGAAGGACTCATCTACTGACAAGCTATGGATCAAAGACTTATGCGCTCATGAAAGACCTGCTCGCATCCGAGAAGCCGGCGGACAAAACCTTTGAAGAGCTCAGTAAGCTAATCAGTGAGCACCTCAAACTGGCGAGCAGCATACACATGGCCCGACACAGATTTTATACCCACCGATGTCGGGAAGGACAGAGCATACCGGACTTCGTTGCGGACCTCCGGCGCTTGGCCAGCCTCTGTAAGTTCACAGACGGCTGCAGGGGGGAGATGCTAAAGGATTTCTTTATTGAGGGCATCGGTCATGCCGGGATTTTCAGAAAGTTAATCGAGACCAAGGAATTGACCTTGGAAGCGGTGGCGTTGATGGCTCAGACTTTTATGGCGGGGGAGGAGGAAACCAAGATAATATACGCGCGCAACCCTGAGTCCAATGTGGCGATGGATCAGGGGGTCAATATCATAAATGCGACTCAGAGCCCAGCAGGCAGGCAAGGGCAGTTTGACACACCCCAGACAGCAATAGACCCCAGAACAGATTTTCAACACAGACAATGGCAGGCTGAACGGATATTTACGCCATCCCAGTGGACAATGCGTTCTGGGATGGGACCATTGACACCCACTAACAGGGTGCTCAAGAGCAGTCAAAGGGACAATCAGCGAGGAATGCCTGGTAACAGCTCTTTTGTTCACAACAATGGGAATCTCAGTTCATGCTTGAGGTGTGGGGGCAGACATGCTGCCAGGACTTGCAGGTTTCAACAGTTCATCTGCAGAAATTGTAACCTCACTGGCCATTTAGCCAGAATGTGCAGGAAGCCTGCGACCAGGCTAATATATGAGGCGGATGAACCAGATGAGGGGTCTGCGAGGCAGGATGACGCTTGGGGCAAATCAATGGACACTGAAGTTCAGCGGGTTCATGTGGCAAACATTCACAGCTCATATACCAAAATGCCACCTATGATGATGAAGGTCCAATTAAATGGCATCCCGGTACGCATGGAGCTGGACACGGGGGCCAGCCAGTCACTCATGAGCGTTCAACAATTCGAAAAGCTATGGCCACTCAAAGCCAGCAGACCCAAACTAGAACGCATTGAGACTCAATTATGGACATACACCAAATAAATCATTCCAGTACTTGGCAGTGCAACGTTAGCTGTCACACACAATGGATCAGTGAACCGGCTGCCACTCTGGATTGTCCCAGGCAATGGTCCCGCACTGTTGGGGAGGAGCTGGTTAGCTGAGATGAACTGGAAATGGGGGGATGTGCACGCAGTGTCATCTGTGGAGCGAAGTTCATGCTCATAGGTCCTACAGCAATTTGAGTCCTTATTCCAACCTGGCGTCGGGACGTTCAAAGGTACCAAAGTAGTGATTCGCATCACCCCGGACGCCAGACCAGTGCACCACAAAACCAGAGCTGTGCCGTATGTGATGCGGGAGAAAATTGAAAGCGAATTGGACCGTTTGCTGAAAGAGGGCATCATCTCGCCCGTTGAATTCAGTGACTGGGCGAGCCCCATCGTTCCCGTCCGAAAAGCGGATGGCTCGGTCAGGATCTGTGGCGACTACAAGGCCACTATCAACCGGGTGTCCCTTCAAGACCAATACCCACTTCCGAGAGCGGAGGATCTTTTTGCCACGCTGGCAGGCGGCAAGCTGTTCACCAAGTTGGACCTCACTTCAGCATACATGACCCAAGAACTGGCCGACGAATCCAAACTACTGACCACAATCACCACGCACAAGGGACTGTTTGTTTCCAACAGGTGCCCATTTGGCATTCAATCAGCAGCCGCGATCTTTCAAAGAAACATGGAAAGCCTGCTCAAATCCATTCCTGGAACGATCGTATTCCAGGACGATATCCTCATCATGGGTCGGGACACCGAGGAACATCTCCACAACCTGGAAGAGGTGCTACGCCGACTGGACCGGGTAGGCCTGCGACTCAAGAAACCTAAGTGTGTGTTTTTGGCTCCCGAAGTCGAGTTTCTGGGCAGGAGGGTTGCTGCAGACGGGATTCGGCCTACCGAATCGAAAACAGAAGTGATTCGACGAGCGCCCAGGCCCGGCAACACATCGGAGTTGCGTTCATTTCTGGGACTCTTGAACTATTTCGGGAACTTTCTGCCGAACTTAAGCACATTGTTGGAGCCACTACATGTGCTCCTGCGTAAGGGTTGCGATTGGTTTTGGGGGGACTGTCAAGAATGGGCTTTCAATCGGGCATGTAACCTACTCTGTTCAAATAAGTTGTTGACCCTGTACAACCCCTATAAGAAATTGGTTCTGACATGTGATGCATCGTCCTATGGGGTTGGGTGCGTGTTGTGGCAGTACAATGCTGAGGGGCAACTCCAACCTGTGGCTTATGCCTCCAGGTCGCTCTCTCAAGCAGAAAGTGGATATGGAATGTTTGAGAAGGAAGCACTCGCATGTGTCTATGGGGTGAAAAAGATGCACCAGTACCTTTTTGGCAGGAGGTTCGAATTAGAAACGGACCACAAGCCGTTAACATCCCTGTTGTCAGACAGCAAGGTTGAGGGGGATGACTCATCAGGGGAGGGCAGCAGCAGCCAAGTTCATGGCACCGTGGCTGGCTCTACTGCACAGAAGGGCAGGAAAAAGAGTGGGAGAGCAATAGTGATAGGGGATTCAATTGTAAGGGGAATAGATAGGCGTTTCTGCGGCCGCAACCGAGACTCCAGGATGGTATGTTGCCTCCCTGGTGCAAGGGTCAAGGATGTCTCGGAGCGGGTGCAGGACATTCTGAAAAGGGAGGGAGAACAGCCAGTTGTCGTGGTGCACATTGGTACCAACTATATAGGTAAAAAAAGGGATGAGGTCCTACGAGACGAATTTAAGAAGCTAGGAGCTAAATTAAAAAGTAGGACCTCAAAAGTAGTAATCTTGGGATTGCTACCAGTGCCACGTGCTAGTCAGAGTAGGAATCACAGGATAGCACAGATGAATACGTGGCTTGAGCAGTGGTGCAGCAGGGAGGGATTCAAATTCCTGGGGCATTGGAACCGGTTCAGGGGGAGGTGGAACCAGTACAAACCGGACAGTCTGCACCTGGGCAGGACCAGAACCAATGTTCTAGGGGGAGTGTTTGCTAGTGCTGTTGGTGAGGAGTTAAACTAATATGGCAGGGGGATGGGAACCAATGCAGGGAGACAGAGCAAAACAAAAAGGAGACAAAAGCAAAAGACAGAAAAGAGATGAGTAAAAGTGGAGGGCAGAGAAACCCAAGGCTAAAAACAAAATGGGCCACTGTACAGCAAAATTCTAAAGGGTCAAAGTGTAATAAAAAGGCAAGCATGAAAGCTCGGTGCCTCAATGCAAGGAGTATTCGGAACACAGGAGAGGGCTCTGAGCTAGTTAGAATGGGTGAGAGCTCAGATGAACAGGACCCCAAGAAAGAATGCAAAAGGCAGGAGGCAACAGAGCAGAGTAGCACTGGGGTAAGTGTAAACCACAAGGTGATATGAAGGGACAATATGTATGAATATAAAGGGGCTGCAGGAGGGGTCAAAACTAAAAATCATGGTTTAAAAACTAGTATTAAAACACTCTACCTAAACGCACGTAGCATTCGAAATAAAGTAAATGAGTTGACGGCACAAATCATTACAAATGGGTATGATTTGGTGGCCATTACAAAAACGTGGTTGCAGAGTGGCCAAGACTGGGAATTAAACATACAGGGGTGTCTGACAATTAGGAGAGATAGACAAGAAGGGAAAGGAGGTGGGGTAGCTCTGTTAATAAAGGATGATATCAGGGCAGTTGTGAGAGACGATATTGGCTCTAATGAACAAAATGTTGAATCATTGTGGGTGGAGATTAGAGATAGTAAGGGGAAAAAGTCACTGGTGGGTGTAGTTTATAGGCCCCCAAATAATAACTTTACGGTGGTGCGGGCAATAATGAAGGGAATAATGGAGGCATGTGAAAAAGGAATGGCAGTAATCGTGGGGGATTTTAACCTACATATCGATTGGTCAAATCAAATCGCACGGGGTAGCCTTGAGGAGGAATTCATAGAATGCATATGGGATTGTTTCTTAGAACAGTATGTTACAGAACCTACAAGGGAGCAAGCGATCTTAAATCTGGTCCTGTGTAATGAGACAGGAATAATAAACGATCTCCTCGTAAAAGATCCTCTCGGAATGAGTGATCACGGTATGGTTGAATTTGTAATACAGATTGAGGGTGAGGAAGTAGTGTCTCAAACGAGCGTACTATGCTTAAACAAAGGGGACTACAGTGGGATAAGGGCAGAGTTGGCTAAAGTAGACTGGAAACACAGACTAAACATGGCACAATTGAGGAACAGTGGAGGACTTTTAAGGAGCTCTTTCATAGTGCTCAACAAAAATATATTCCAGTGAAAAAGAAGGGTGGTAAGAGAAGGGATAACCAGATGTGGATAACCAAGGAAATAAAGGAGAGTATCAAATTAAAAACCAATGCGTATAAGGTGGCCAAGGTTAGTGGGAGGCTAGAAGATTGGGAAAATTTTAAACGACAGCAAAGAATGACTAAGAAAGTAATAAAGAAAGGAAAGATAGATTATGAAAGTAAACTTGCGCAAAACATAAAAACAGATAGTAAAAGCTTTTACAGATATATAAAACGGAAAAGAGTGACTAAAGTAAATGTTGGTCCCTTAGAAGATGAGAAGGGGGATTTAATAATGGGAAATGTGGAAATGGCTGAGACCTTAAACAATTATTTTGCTTCGGTCTTCACAGTGGAAGACACAAAAACCATGCCAAAAATTGCTGGTCACGGGAATGTGGGAAGGGAGGACCTTGAGACAATCACTATCACTAGGGAGGTAGTGCTGGATTGGCTAATGGGACTCAAGGTAAACAATTCCCCTGGTCCTGATGAAATGCATTCCAGGGTATTAAAAGAGATGGCGGAAGTTATGGCAGATGCATTCGTTATAATCTACCAAAATTCTCTGGACTCTGGGGAGGTACCAGCGGATTGGAAAGCAGCTAATGTAGTGCCTCTGTTTAAAAAAAGGGGCAGACAAAAGGCAGGTAACTCTAGGCCGGTTAGTTTAACATCTGTAGTGGGGAAAATGCTTGAAGCTATCATTAAGGAAGAAATAGCGGGACATCTAGATAGGAATAGTGCAATCAAGCAGACGCAACATGGATTCATGAAGGGGAAATCATGTTTAACTAATTTACTGGAATTCTTTGAGGATATAACGAGCATGCTGGATAGAGGTGTACCGATGGATGTGGTGTATTTAGATTTCCAAAAGGCATTCGATAAGGTGCCACACAAAAGATTACTGCAGAAGATAAAGGTACGTGGAGCCAGAGGAAATGTATTAGCATTGATAAAGAATTGGCTGGCTAACAGAAAGCAGAGAGTCGGGGTAAATGGGCCCTTTTCGGGTTGGAAATCGGTGGTTAGTGGTGTGCCACAGGAATCGGTGCTGGGACCACAACTGTTTACAATATACATAGATGACCTGGAAGAGGGGACAGTGTGTAGTGTAACAAAATTGCAGATGACACAAAGATTAGTGGGAAAGCGGGTTGGGTAGAGGACACAGAGAGGCTGCAAAGAGATTTAGATAGGTTAAGCAAATGGGCTAAGGTTTGGCAGATGGAATACAATGTTGGAAAATGTGAGGTCATCCACCTTGGAAAAAAAAACAGTAAAAGAAAATATTATTTGAATGGGGAGAAATTACAACATGCTGCGGTGCAGAGGGACCTGGGAGTCCTTGTGCATGAATCCCAAAAAGTTAGTTTGCAGGTGCAGCAGGTAATCAGGAAGGTGAATGGAATGTTTGCCTTCATTGCGAGAGGGATGGAGTACAAAAGCAGGGATGTCCTGCTGAAGTTGTACAGGGTATTGGTGAGGGCACACCTGGAGTACTGCATGCAGTTTTGGTCACCTTACTTAAGAAAGGACATACTAGCTTTGGAGGGGGTACAGAGATGATTCACTAGGCTGATTCCGGAGATGAGGGGGTTACCTTATGATGATAGATTGAGTAGACTGGGTCTTTACTCGTTGGAGTTCAGAAGGATGAGGGGTGATCTTATAGAAACATTTAAAATAATGAAAGGGATAGACAAGATAGAGGCAGAGAGGTTGTTTCCACTGGTCGGGGAGACTTGAACTAGGGGGCACAGCTTCAAAATACGGGGGAGCCAATTTAAAACCGAGTTGAGAAGGAATTTCTTCTCCCAGAGGGTTGTGAATCTGTGGAATTCTCTGCCCAAGGAATCAGTTGAGGCGAGCTCATTGAATGTATTCAAATCACAGATAGATAGATTTTTAACCAACAAGGGAATTAAGGGTTATGGGGAGCGGGCGGGTAAGTGGAGCTGAGTCCACGGCCAGGTCAGCCATGATCTTGTTGAATTGCGGAGCAGGCTTGAGGGGCTAGATGGCCTACTCCTGTTCCTAATTCTTATGTTCTTATGTTCAATGCCAATGCGTCTGCTCGCATACAGCGATGGGCTCTCACGCTGGCTGCTTATGACTACACCATACGGCACCGGCCGGGCACTGAAAATTGCGCTGACGTGCTCAGCAGGCTTCCACTGGCCACCACTGAGGGGGCAGCGGAGCAAAGCGCTGAGATGGTCATGGCCGTTGTTGCCTTTGACAGCGCAGGCTCCCCCATCACAGCCCGCCAGATCAAAATCTGGACCAACAGAGATCCCCTCCTATCTTTGATTAAGAAATGTGTCCTGACTGGGGATTGGGCGCCCGCACACGGAGCATGCCCTGAGGAGGTCAGGCCATTTCACAGACGGATGGATGAGCTCTCCGTCCAGGCCGACTGCCTACTATGGGGCAGCTGGGTAGTCATGCCCCAGAAGGGCAGGGAAGCTTACATAAGGGAACTCCACAGCGAGCACCCAGGCATCGTGCTGATGAAGGCCATTGCCGGGAAATGATTCAGACCTGGACCATTGTGTTCGCAGGTGCACGACATGTGCTCAGCTGGGAAATGCCACCAGGGAGGCCCCGCTCAGCCCTTGGCCCTGGCCCACCAGGCCTTGGTCACGCATTCACGTAGACTACGCGGGCCCATTCATGGGGAAAATGTTTCTCATCGTGGTTGATGCGTACTCGAAATGGATCGAGTGCATCATTTTGAATTCGTGCACGACGTCCACCACTGTGGAGAGTCTGCGCGCAGTCTTTGTGACCCACGGTTTGCCGGACATCATTGTTAGCGATAATGGCCCATGTTTCACAAGCTACGAATTCTGGGAGTTCATGTCAGGTAATGGCATCAACCATATCAGGACAGCACCGTTCAAGCCGGCCTCTAATGGCCAGGCGGAACGTGCGGTCCAAATCATAAAACAAGGCATGCTCAGGATTCAAGGTCCCTCCCTTCAATGCCGCCTATCGCGCCTCCTGCTGGCCTATAGGTCTCGACCGCACTCGCTCACGGGGGTCCTGCCCGCGGAGCTCCTTATGAAACGTATACTCAAAACTCGGCTGTCCCTTATTCATCCTGTCTTGTCCGACATTGTTGAAGGCAAGCGCCAGTCCCAAAATGAGTACCATGATCGTAATTCAAGGGGGAGATGTATAGAAATTGGTGACCCCGTATTTGTTCTCAATCACGCTTTGGGGCCCAAATGGCTTGAAGGTACTGCAATAGACAAAGAGAGGAATAGGGTCATCGTGGTTAAACTTAACAATGGGCAGTTATGCCGCAAGCATCTGGACCAAGTAAAAAAAAGGTTCAGCATGGAGTTGAGGAACCTGAGGAAGATCATGAGATGGTATTCACACCACCGCCAGTGAACGAGCAACAAGAACATTCAGCAGCGTGCACAGTCCCTGCGGTCAGCCCGGACAGGCCGGAATCACCACAGGGACAGACACGCAGGCCAAGGCTCAACAGCCGGAGCCCCAACTGCGGCGCTCCACGAGGGAGCGCAGACCACCCGAAAGACTTAACCTGTGATCCCAATAAAACGTTGGGGGGGGGGGGGGGGAGGTGATGTCATGTATGTAACCTTCATGTAACAACACTGCAATACTGTATATACTTGAGAAATACACACATTGACCACAGGGGGTGACCTTGTGGGAGACACTCCTCACCTGTTCATCCAGGTATATAAAGGGAGGTCCCACGTAGGGTCATCACTTCTTGGTCCTGTGAATAAAGGTGCAGGTCGCAGTGTGACCTTGTCCATAGAATGTGCCTCGTGTGGATTTGTGGTATTGTGTAAAGACTTTACAAAAATGTTTTCATGTAACAAATGGTTAGGATTTGGAATGCACTGCTTGATTGGGTGGTGGGAACAAATTCACTAGTAGCTTTCAAAAGTGAACTGGACAAATACTTGAAGGAGAAAAAATGGCAGCTATATGGGGAAAGAGCGGGGGAGTGGGACTAACAGGATTACTCTTCGCAAGAGTCTGCACAGACTCAATGGGATGAATGGCTCCTTCTGTGCTGTACTATTCTATAATTCTATTCTATGAAATATAGTCACATTCCCATGTACTGGATGGTGTAGGATTGTCAATGCTCAGCAAGAGTATCATTAACTGGAATGCTGAGTGTCATCTATATGTTTCATTGCAAACAAAATTCCAATTTCATTTTACAGAACCCAAGTCACAACACAGAGCTTGGAGGGTTAATTCATTAACATTATATGCTGAGATTCTAGGGTCACATTATTAATGAATCATGTTAGGTCAACATCCAGCACAAAATGTTCCCAGTATTCCTAAGAAAGGAATCAAGTTCGTCATCAAACTCGACGTGTTGTACTACAGTAAACCTCCAGTTACACCCATGGACTGAAACACATTTTAAATTTGGTTTTACGGTAATTTTTGTCCCAAATGTTAGACAAATTAATTTAGAATTTTCATATTTTAAGTCAATGTTTTGCATTGATGAAAATTGTTGAATAGTGATGGTTGCTTAAAAATATGTGTCACCATTGGAGGCAGTCTTTGCATTGTGATGAAATATTTCAAAATGAAACTCAATAAGTTTATATACACCTCATTCCTGTGACAAAAATGTTTATCCTCCTCTTGGTTTTTCTGATCAGGTATATTTTAAATCAGATTGCCTGATGTGTCCGAGGAGCTATAAGACTGGTATTTGCAATTCAACTCCGACCTGAGTTCTAATTACATTCTCAAATGATATTAGCAGTTGTGTTCTCCTGGGAGTTTGCAAATCTCAGTCACATTATCTGTGTGAGGATGGTGTGAGAATGCAAAGCATACCGCACAACTATCCATTTCTGCTGCAAACTGTTAAATATTTTCACAACAGATGGTGCAAGAAATTTTGGGTTTTATGTGTAAACCCAGTTAGCTCCCTTCGATATGTGAAAACAATCTAATTATGGGGTGACTGCAGCTTCAAAATATGGGTAGGCTATTTTTATCATCAACAACATCTTTTGAAATTCTTTTTTTTGTTAAAAAGAAAAATATTAGACATCAGCCTTATATTTCTTTGTAATTGCAACTCTATCATGTTTTCCCAACTTTAGCATCAGCTCGTTCCAAAGTTTGATTCATGTTGAATCATATTAAATGCTTTAAAGATAACAGTTTTTCTTTTATCTTTTCTTCTATATGGGTGCAGCTTGCCCTCATGCACTTTACTTTAGCCAAGAGGGCGAGTCAGATGGTTTGCATAGTTGATTTACTTCCAGTATAGCTACAACACTGGTATATACCCGACAATGTGGAAAATTGCCCAGGTATGTCCTGTCCACAAAAAGCAGGACAAATCCAATCCGGCCAATCACCACTCCATCAGAGTATTCTCAATCATCTGAAAGTGATGGAAGGTGTTGGCAACAGTGTTCACCAATAACCTGCTCACCAATGCTCAGTTTGGGTTCGGCCAGGACCTCTCGGCTCCAGACCTCATTACAGCCTTGGTCCAAACATGAACAAAAGAGCTGAATTCCAGAGGTGAGGTGAGAGTCACTGCCTTTGACATTAAGGCAACATTCAATCGAGTGTGGCACCAAGGCGCCCTAGTAACATTGAAGTCAATGGGGATCAGGGGGAAAGCTCTCCATTGGCTGGAGTCATACGTAGCACAAAGGAAGATGATTCTAGTTATGCCAGGCAATGACCCTCTCCAACAAGAGAGAGCCTGACCACCTCCCCTTGACATTCAATTGAATCACCATCGCCAAATTGCCCACCATCAACATCCTGGGAGTCACCATTGACCAGAAAATCAACTGGACCAGCCACATAAATGCCATGCCTACTACATCAGGTCAGAGGCTGAGTATTCTGCGGTGAGTGACTCACCTTCTGACTCCTCAAAGCCTCTCCACCACCTACAAGGCGTGTCAGGAATGTGATGGAATATTCTCCACTTGGCTGAATAGGTGCAATTATAAACAATATTCAAGAAGCTCCGACACCATGCAGGACAAAGCAGCCCACTTGATCGGTACCCTAACCACCACCTTAAACATTCATTCCCTCCACCACCGGCGCACTGTATCAGCAGTGTGTACTATCCACAGGATCCCCTGCAGCAACTCGACAAGGCTTATTCTTAGCAGTACCTCCCAAACCTGTGACCTTCACCAGCTAGAAGGACAAGGGCAGTAGGTGCACGAGAACACCATCAGCTTCAAATTCCCCTCCAAATCATACACAATCCCGACATGCTAGCGAGATCCATATCCCATGAATGAATTTTTTAAAAGTCACCATCAATGCCATTCTTTGATTGGCCAGGAGAGAACATGATTCTAGGAAGTTGTTGTGTATGTAATAAATCGATAGACTGAATACTGTAAACTAACACAGGCACAAACCTGGCTCTGCTTTATTTGGGCCCAAAAGTGATTACATTACATGATGGCTTGCCTTTTATACCTGGGCTGCACACATGTGCGTACAGCCCGATGACCTCCGACAGAGGCACCATCTGGTGGCTAGTAACTCCAAGCATACATACATGACAATATCCCCCTTTAAGATATTAGTAACAGTCTTTTTCCAAATTGAAATGGTCTGGGGCTTTCCGCTCCTGAGTTGATCGTCTCAGTTCAACTCCAGCCTTGGCCGAGTGTTCTGAGTCTGTTATGACTGGGGGCTGGGTAGCCGATCTGATGGGAGTGACAATGACCACATCAGGGATTGAAAGTCCAGATTCATTGATGACAGCGGAGTCCTCTGATGACTGAGGATAGGTTGGTTGGTCACTGATTGTGTCTTCCTCAGTCTGTTCCGGTTCATCAGTGTGCCGCAGCTTTATCTGATCGACATGTTTCCTGCATGTTTGCCCATTCTTGAGCTTGATGATAAACACTCTGTTACCCTCCTTGGCCCTAACAGTACCGGTGATCCACTTGGCACCTTGACCATAATTTAGTACAGACACAGGATTGTTAACAGAAATGTCGTGTGACACAGCAGCGCGATCATTGACTTTGACGTCTGTATTCAACACGATCGCTCAAGTCAGGGTGGACAAGAGAGAGCTTGGTCTTGAGACCTCTCTTCATCATTGGTTCAGCAGGGGGGACCCCAGTAAGTGTGTGGGGTCTTGTCCTGTAACTAAGCAATATGCATGACAAGCGAGTCTGCAGTGAACCCTGAGTTACACGTTTCATACTCTGCTTGATGGTTTGGACAGCACGTTCTGCTTGACCATTAGATGTGGGTTTGAATGGTGCTGACCTCACATGTTTGATACCATTGAGTTTCATGAACTCTTGAAACTCCAGACTAGTGAAGCAGGATCCGTTGTCGCTTACAATGATGCCGGGCAGACCATGAGTGGCAAACATGACACGAAGGCTTTCAATGGTAGCTGTGGATGTACTGGATGACATGATTATACACTCTATCCACTTGGAATATGCATCCACCACAACCAAAAACATCTTTCCCAGGAAGTGACCTGCAAAGTCGATGTGGATCCTGGACCATGCTTTGGATGGCCACGACCACAGACTCAGCGGTGATTCCACTGGTGCTTTACTTAGCTGCATGCAAGTGTTGCACTGATGCACACATGATTCCAGACCAGAGTCAATTCCAGGCCACCATACATGAAACCTGGCAATGACAATACCGGGATGAGTGCTATGTAGATCATGTACAAATTTCTCTCTGCCTTTCTTAGGCATAACAACACGATTACCCCACAGTAAACAATCTGACTGAATGGATAGTTTGTCTTTGCGATGGTTGTAAGATTTGGTCTCATCACCAATTGCTTGGGTATAGCAGACCAATCACCTTTGAGGATGCAACTCTTCACCACCGATAAAATCGGGTCCTGGCTGGTCTAGGTCTTAACTTGTTCCTTCACTTTCAAAAGCATCCATAACTAACAGTAGGTCTGCAGGTTGTGGCGTCTCCACCTCTAGTGTGGGCAATGGTAGACGGCTCAGTGCACAATTCTCGGTGCCATCATCATCATCATCATCATAGGCAGTCCCTCGGAGACTTGCTTCCACTTTTAGCATGAGTTCTTAGATGGCTGTACAATCCAATACGAGAACCACAGTCTCTGTCACATAGTCGTTGAGGGAAAGGGTGGGCAGGGAGCCTGGTTTGCCGCACGCTCCTTCCGCTGCCTGCGCTTGATTTCTGCATGTTCTCGGCGACGATACTCGACCTCAATGCCCTCCCAAATGCACTTCCTCCACTTAGGGTGGTCTATGGTCAGGAACTCCCAGGTGTCAGTGGGGCTGCCGCACTTTATCAGGGAGGCTTTGAGGGTATCCTTGTAACGTTTCCTCTGCCCGCCTTTGGCTCGTTTGCCGTGGACGAGTTCCGAGTAGAGCGCTTTCTTTGGGAGTCTCGTGTCTGACATTCGAACTATGTGGCCTGCCCAGTGGAGCTGATCAAGTGTGGTCAGTGCTTCAATGCTGGGGATGTTGGCCTGGACAAGGACACTAATGTTTGTGCGTCTGTCCTCCCAGGGGATTTGCAGGATCTTGCGGAGACATCGCTGGTGGTAGTTCTCCAGCGACTTGAAGTGTCTACTGTACATGGTCCATGTCTCTGAGCCATACAGGAGGACGGGTATTACTACGGCCCTGTAGACCATGAGCTTGGTGACAGTTTTGAGGGCCTGGTCTTCAAACACTCTTTTCCTCAGGCGGCCGAAGGCTGCACTGGCGGCGGTGTTGGATCTCGTCGTCAATGCTTGCTCTTGTTGATAGGAGGCTCCCGAGATTGGGAAAGTGGTCCACGTTGTCCAGGGCCACGCCGTGAATCTTGATGTCTTGGGGGCAGTGCTGTGTGGCGAGGATAGGCTGGTGGAGGACCTTTGTCTTACTAATGTTTAGCGTAAGGCCCATGCTTTCAAAAGCCTCGGTAAATACATTGACTATGTCCTGGAGTTCAGCCTCTGTGTGTGCACTGACGCAGGCGTCGTCCGCGTACTGTAGTTCGATGACAGAGGTTGGAGTAGTCCTGGAGACGGCAAAGGTTGAACAGCTTCCCACTGGTTCTGTAGTTTAGTTCCACTCCAGCAGGGAGCTTGTCAACTGTGAGGTGGAGCATGGCAGTGAGGAAGATTGAGAAGAGGGTTGGGGCGATGACGCAGCCCTGCTTGACCCCGGTCCAGACGTGAATTGGGTCTGTGATGGATCCGTTGGTGAGGATCACGGCCTGCATGTCGTCGTGGAGCAGACGGAGGATGGTGACGTACTTTTGGGGGCATCCGAAATGGAGGAGGACGCTCCATAGACCCTCGCGGTTGATAGTGTCAAAGGCCTTTGTAAGGTCGAAAAAGGCCATGTATAAGGGCTGGTGCTGTTCCCTGCATTTTTCCTGCAGCTGTTGCGCTGCAAAAATCATGTCCATTGTGCCCCGGAGGGGACGAAATCCGCACTGCGACTCTGGGAGGAGCTCCTCGGCCACGGGGAGAAAAAGCTAAGAGAGCCTTTTACAGCCTGCGCCTCACAGCTAACTTGGCGTGCATGATGACCCCGAGATGTAGGATGTTCACAGCACTTGGTCTGTCCTCCAGGCCTCCATAACCACTGTCTGCAAAGAGACGCTCAGTCACTCAACCAGGAAACACCAGGACTGGTTTGATGAGAATGATCAGGAGATTCAAGCACTAATAGATTGCAAGCGCAGGACATTTCTGAGCCTTAAATAGCAACCCAACTCGGGAGCAGCAAAGCAGCATTACAGACAGCTAAAGGCTATGGACCAACAAAAAACCCGGGATCTAAAGAACAGGTGGTGGATGGAGAAAGCACAGGAGATATAGCAGCTGGCCGACAGCCATGATGTGCGAGGATTCTTCATCGCAGTCAAGGCTACATACAGACCAAACTCCCAAGGCCCCATTCCATTTCTGGCCAAGAACGGGGAAACACTCATCAAGGACATCGAGGCAGTCAGGGCCCGCTGGAAGAAACACTTTGAAGATCTCCTCAATTAAGACTCTGCCTTTGACTCGAGTGTTCTCGACTCCATTCCGCAGCATGCTACCCACCACCACCTCAGTGAGACCCCAACACTGCATGAGGTAGCAAAGGCCATAAGACAGCTAAAAAAACAACAAGGCTATGGGAGCGGATGGAATCCCTGCTGAGGCACTGAAGTATGACGGAGAGGCACTACTGGCGTGAATACACGACCTCATCTCTCTCATCTGGAGGAAGGAGAGCATGCCGGGAGATCTTAGAGATGCAGTGATCGTGACCATCTTTAAAAAGGGGACAAGTCCGACTGCGGCAACTACAGAGGAATATCCCTGCTATCAACCACTGGGAAAGTCGTCGCTAGAGTCCTCTCTCGGTGCCAGGTCTATGGCAAATGACATAATCATAGGCAGATAATGTCAGCACCCAGCTCTGGATGCGGGACGATGCATTGGTATTGATACCTTTGTTTTCCGAAAACAATGAAATGAGTGGCTTGTGATCTGTTTCCAGTTCAAACCAAAGACCAAACAGGTACTGATGCATCTTTTTAACCCCATACACACAGTCTAATGCTTCTTCTTCTACCATGTTGTAGGCTCTTTCCGCCTTTGACAAACTTTTAGAAGCATACGCAACAGATTGTAGTTTACCCGACTCATTAGCTTGTTGGAGCACGCAACCAACTCCATATGATGAAGCATCACAGGCCAATATTAGACAATTACATGGATCATAATATACCAGCAGCTTGTTAGAGCAAAACAGATTAGTAGCTTTCTCAAAAGCTCTATCTTGAGACGCACCCCAAACCCAGTTGTCGCCTTTTCTTAGCAGCATGTGCAGTGGTTCTAATGAAGTGCACAATCTAGGTAGGAAATTACCAAAGTAGTTGAGTAGACCAAGGAATGAACGCAGCTCCATCACATTCTGAGGCTTGGGTGCATTTTTGATGGCCTTGGTTTTCGAGTCCGTAGGCCTGATGCCGTCAGCAGCAATTTTCCTCCCCAGGAATTCGACTTCCGGTGCCATGAAGACACATTTCGAATGTTTCAGCCTGAGTCCCACATTGTCCACACGATGTAGAATCTCTTCCAGATTGTTCAGATGTTCAGCGATGACACGATCTGTGACCAGGATGTCATCTTGGAATACGACGGTTCTAGGGGCGGACTTCAGTAGACTCTCCATGTTCCTTTGAAATATGGCTGCAGCCAAGCGAATTCCGAAAGGACACCTGTTGTAGATAAACAGTCCTTTATGAGTGTTGATGCACGTAAGTTTCTTCGACGTCTCGACCAGCTCCCGTGTCATGTAGGCTGACATCAGATCCAATTTAGTGAACGACTTCCCTCCCGCTAGCATTGCAAACAGGTCATCAGCTTTCGGTAATGGTATTGATCCTGTTTCACAACTCAGTTGATCGTAACCTTGTAGTCTCCACAAATCCTAACAGTGCCATCACTCTTCAACACAGGAACAATGGGGTTAGCGCATTCGTTAAATTCGACCGGTGATATGATCCCTTCATGCTGGAGTCTGTCCAGTTCGATTTTGACCTTCTCCCTCATCATGTACGGAACTGCGTGAGCTTTATGATGGACGGGTCTTGCATCCGAGTCCACGTGGATCTGCACCTTGGCTCCCGTGCAATTGTCGATGCCTAGTTCAAACAGCGAGGGGAACTTGCTCAGCACTTGAGCACATGGAGTATCCTCCTCCGACGACAACGCTATGATATCGTTCCAATTCCATTTGATTTTTTTCCAGCCAATTCCTGCTGAACAGTGTTGGACCATTGCCTGGAACAATCCATAACGGTAAATCATGTACCGCACCATCATACGACACCTTGACTACTGCACTGCCAATCACCGTTATGAGTTCTTTAGTGTACGTACGCAACTTGGCATTGACTGGACTCAGCTTAGACCTCACAGCCTTAGTATCCCACAGCTTGTTGAATGTCCTCTGGTTCATTATTGTCCAATTCCATCGGTACTTTTAAAGTCCACATTAATCATTATCGGTTTGTTCTTTGTAAGGAACAAATACTGTCATGTATGTAACCTTTATGTAACTGTAACCATCATGTACATAAGAACATAAGAACATAAGAATTAGGAACAGGATTAGGCCATCTAGCCCCTCGAGCCTGCTCCACCATTCAACAAGATCATGGGTAAACTGGCTGTGGGCTCAGCTCCACTTACCCGCCCGCTCCCCGTAACCCTTAATTCCCTTGTTGGTTAAAAATCTATCTATCTGTGATTTGAATACATTCAATGAGCTCGCCTCAACTGCTTCCTTGGGCAGAGAATTCCACAGATTCACAACCCTCTGGGAGAAGAAATTCCTTCTCAACTCGGTTTTAAATTGGCTCCCCCAGATTTTGAGGCTGTGCCCCCAAGTTCTAGTCTCCCCGACCAGTGGAAACAACCTCTCTGCCTCTATCTTGTCTATCCCTTTCATTATTTTAAATGTTTCTATAAGATCATCCCTCATCCTTCTGAACTCCAACGAGTAAAGACCCAGTCTACTCAATCTATCATCATAAGGTAACTCCCTCATCTCCGGAATCAGCCCAGTGAATCGTATCTGTACCCCCTCCAAAGCTAGTATATCCTTCCTTAAGTAATGTGACCAAAACTGCATGCAGTACTCCAGGTGCGGCCTCACCAATACCCTGTACAGTTGCAGCAGGCCCTCCCTGCTTTTGTACTCCATCCTCTCGCAATGAAGGCCAACATTCCATTCGCCTTCCTGATTACCTGCTGCACCTGCAAACTAACTTTTTGGGATTCATGCATCCAAAAAGAGTTTCATGCACAAGGACCCCCAGGTCCCTCTGCACCGCAGCATGTTGTAATTTCTCCCCATTCAAATAATATTCCCTTTTACTGTTTTTTTTTCCAAGGTGGATGACCTCACATTTCCCGACATTATATTCCATCTGCCAAACCTTAGCCCATTCGCTTAACCTATCTAAATCTCTTTGCAGCCTCTCTGTGTCCTCTACACAACCCACTTTCCCACTAATCTTTGTGTCATCTGCAAATTTAGTTGCACTATACTCTGTCCCCTCTTCCAGGTCATCTATGTATATTGTAAACAATTGTGGTCCCAGCACCGATCCCTGTGGCACACCACTAACCACCGATTTCCACATTTCCCATTATTAAATCCCCCTTCTCATCTTCTAAGGGGCCAACATTTACTTTAGTCACTCTTTTCCGTTTTATATATCAGTAAAAGCTTTTACTATCTGTTTTTATGTTTTGCGCAAGTTTACTTTCGTAATCTATCTTTCCTTTCTTTATTGCTTTCTTAGTCATTCTTTGCTGTCGTTTAAAATTTTCCCAATCTTCTAGTTTCCCACTAACCTTGGCCACCTTATACGCATTGGTTTTTAATTTGATACTCTCCTTTATTTCCTTGGTTATCCACGGCTGGTTATCCCTTCTCTTACCGCCCTTCTTTTTCACTGGAATATATTTTTGTTGAGCACTATGAAAGAGCTCCACTGTTCCTCAATTGTGCCATGTTTAGTCTTTGTTCCCAGTCTACTTTAGCCAACTCTGCCCTCATCCCACTGTAGTCCCCTTTGTTTAACCATAGTACACTCGTTTGAGACACTACTTCCTCACCCTCAATCTGTATTACAAATTCAACCATACCGTGATCACTCATTCTGAGAGGATCTTTTACTAGGCAATCGTTTATTATTCCTGTCTCATTACACTGTAACAACACTGCATACTGTATACACATAAGAAATGCACAGTTTGACCATAGGGGGTGAACTTGTGGGAGACACTCCTCACCTGGTCACCCAGGTATATAAAGGGAGGTCCCACGCAGGGTCATCACTTCTTGGTCCTATGAATAAAGCTTAGGTCACAGAGTGACTTGGTCTGCAGAATATGTCTCGTGTGAATTTATAGTTGTGTGTAAGGACACAACATTTGGCGACGAGAAATGGGAATCAATGACTCACGAGAATGGCCACCGGTAGCACAGAGGAACGGTACTACCGTGTTGGTGAGGACTGGGATGATTTCGTCGAGAGGCTCCAGCAGAGCTTTGTTAGGAAGGATTGGCTGGGAGAGGCAGCGGCTGACAAGCGTAGGGCGCATCGACTGACCAGCTAAGACGTACGCGCTGATGAAAGACCTGCTCGCACCCGAGAAACCGGCGGACAAAACCTTTGAGGAGCTCAGCAAACTGATCGGTGAGCACCTCAAACCGGCGAGTGGTATACACATGGCCTGACACTGGTTCTATACACATCGATGTCGGGAAGGACAGAGCATACTGGACTTTGCTGCGGATCTTCGGCGCTTGGCCAGTCTCTGTAAGTTCAGATGCCTGCAGGGGGGGGATGTTACGGGATTTCTTTATTGAGGGCATTGGGCATGCCGGGATTTTCAGAAAGCTAATTGAGACCAAGGACTTGACCTTGGAAGCGGCAGCGTTGATGGCTCAGACCTTCATGGCGGGGGAGGAGGAAACCAAGATTATATACGCGCGCAACTCTGCTCCCAACGTGGCAATGGAGCAGGGAGTTAACATTGCAAACGCGACTCAGAACCCCGCAGGCAGGCAAGGGCAATTCAACACCAACCAGGCAGTAACAGACTCTAGAGTGGGTCATTAACAGAGACAATGGCAGGTTGAACGGACATTTACACCATCACAAGGGACAATACATCCCGGGATGGAGCCATTGACACCACTAACAGAGTGCTCAAAGAGACAATCAGAGAGGAATGCCTGGTAACAGCCCTTTTGTTCACAACAATCTCAGCTCATGCTGGAGGTGCGGGGGCAGACATGCTGCAAAGACCTGCAGATTCCAACAATTCATCTGTAGAAATTGTAACTTCAGTGAACATTTAGCCAGAATGTGCAGGAAGCCTGCAGCGAGGCTAATTTACGAGGCAGATAAACCACAAGAGGGGTCTGCAAGGCAGGGTGATGCTTGGGACACAGCAATGGACACTGAAGTTCAGCGGGTTCACGTGGCAAACATCCACAGCTCATGCACAAAAACGACACCTATGATGATGAAAGTCCTATTAAACGGCATCCCGGTACACATGGAGCTGGACACAGGAGCCAGCCAGTCACTTATGAGTGTCCAACAATTCGAGAAACTATGGCCACTCAGAGCTAGCACACCCAAACTAGAACGCATTGACACGCAATTACGGACGTACACCAAAGAGATCATCCCAGTGCTAGGCAGTGCAACGTTGGTGGTCACACTTAATGGATCAGAGAACCGGCTGCCACTCTGGATTGTCCCGGGAAATGGTCCCGCACTTTCGGGGAGGAGCTGGCTAGCCGAGATGAACTGGAAATGGGGGGGATATGCACACCATTTCATCTGTGGAGCGAAGTTCATGCTCACGGGTCCTACAGAAATTTGAGTCACTATTTCAACCTGGTGTCGGGACTTTCAAAGGTACCAAAGTAGTGATACACATCACCCCGGACGCCAGACCAGTGCACCACAAAGCCAGAGCTGTGCTGCATGTGATGCGGGAGAAAATTGAGAGTGAGTTGGACAGGTTGCTCAGAGAGGGCATAATTTCGCCCGTTGAATTCAGCGACTGGGCAAGCCCCATCGTCCCTGTCCTAAAAACGGATGGCTCGGTTTGGATCTGTGGCGACTACAAGGCCACTATCAACCGAATGTCACTACAAGACCAATACCCGCTTCCGAGAGCGGAGGATCTTTTTGCCACGCTGGCAGGCAGCAAGCTGTTCACCAGGTTGGACCTCACTTCAGCCTACATGAGCCGGAACTGGCCGAAGAATCCAAGCTACTGACCACCATCACCACGCACAAGGGGCTGTTTGTCTACAACAGGTGTCCGTTTGGCATTCGTTCAGCAGCTGCTATCTTTCAAAGGAACATGGAAAGCCTGCTCAAATCCATCCCCGGAACAATCGTATTTCAGGACAACATCCTTATCACGGGTCGAGACACCGAGGAACACCTCCACAACCTGGAGGAGGTGCTACGCCGACTGGAATGGGTAGGCCTGCGACTAAAGAATTCCAAGTGTCTGTTTTTGGCCCCAGAGGTTGAGTTTTTGGGCAGGAGGGTTGCCGCAGACGGGATCCGGCCCACCAAATCCAAAACGGAGGCGATTTGTCATGCACCCAGGCCTGGCAACACATCGGAGTTGCGTTCATTTCTGGGACTCTTGAACTTTTTCGGGAACTTTCTGTCGAACTTAAGCACATTGTTGGAGCCGTTACACGTGCTCCTGCATAAGGGTTGCAATTGGTTTTGGGGGGACTGTCAGGAACAGGCTTTCAATCGGGCGCGGAACCTGCTTTGTTCTAATAAGCTGTTGACCCTGTACAACTGTAAGAAACTGGTTTTGACATGTGATGCATCATCCTATCGGGTTGGGTGTGTGTTGCAGCAGAGTAATGATGAGGGCCAACTCCAACCTGTGGCTTATGCCTCCAGGTCGCTCTCCCAAGCAGAAAGGGGATATGGGATGGTTGAAAAGGAAGCACTCGCATGTGTCTATGGGGTGAAAAAGATGCACCAGTACCTTTTTGGCAGAAGGTTTGAGTTAGAAACGGACCACAAGCTGTTAACATCCCTGTTGTCAGACAGCAAAGCTGTCAATGCCAATGCGTCAGCTCGCATACAGCGATGGGCTCTCACGCTGGCTGCATATGACTACACCATACGGGACTGGCTAGGTGCTGAAAATTGCGCTGATGCGCTCAGCAGGCTTCCACTGGCCACCACTGAGGGGGCAGCGGAGCAAAGCGCTGAGATGGTCATGGCCGTTGATGCCTTTGACAGCGCAGGCTCCCCCATCACAGCTCGCCAGATCAAAATCTGGACCAACAGAGATCCCCTCCTACCTTTGATTAAGAAATCCCCTGACTGGGGATTGGGCGTCTGCACATGGAGCATGCCCTGAGGAGGTCAGACTGTTTCACAGACGGATGGATGAACTCTCCATCCAAGCCGACTGCCTACTATGGGGCAGCCGGGTAGTCATGCCCCAGAAGGGAAGGGAAGCATTGATCAGGGAACTCCACAGCAGGCACCCAGGCATCTTGCTAATGATGGCCATTGCCCGGTTACATGTATGGTGGCCGGGAATTGATGCAGACCTGGAACACTGTGTTCGCAGGTGCACGACGTGTGCCCAGCTGGGCAATGCCCCCAGGGAGGCCCCACTCAGCCCGTGGCCCTGGCCCACCAGGCCATGGTTACGTATACATGTAGACTACGCGGGCCCGTTCATGAGAAAAATGTTCCTCATTATTGTTGATGCGTACTAAAAATGGATCGAGTGCATCATATTGAATTCGTGCACATCCACCACTGTGGAGAGTCTACGTGCGGTCTTTGCGACCCACGGCTTGCCGAACATCCTGGTTAGCGATAACGGCCCGTGTTTCACTAGCTATGAATTCCGGGAGTTCATGTCAGGTAATGGCATCAAACATGTCAGGACAGCACCGTTCAAGCCGGCTTCCAATGGCCAGATGGAACGTGCGGTCCAAATCATAAAACAGGGCATGCTCCGGATTCAAGGACCCTCCCTTCAATGCCGCCTATCACGCCTCCTGCTGGCCTACAGGTCCCGACCGCATTCGCTCACGGGAGTCCCGTTCGTGGAGTTACTCATGAAACGTACACTAAAAACTTGGCTGTCCCTCATTCATCCAGTCCTGTCAGACATTGTTGAGGGCAAGCTCCAGTCCCAAAATGAGTGCCATGATCATAACTCAAAGGGAAGATGTATAGAAATCGATGACCCTGTATTTGTTCTTAATCACGCTTTGGGGCCCAAGTGGCTTGAGGGTACTGTAATTGGCAAAGAGGGGAATAGGGTCATAGTGGTCAGACTTAACAATGGACAGATATGCCGCAAGCATCTGGACCAAGTAAAAAAAAGGTTCAGCATGGACCCTCAGGAACCTGAGGAAGATCATGAGATGCTGCCCACACCACCGCCAGTGAACGAGCAACAAGAACTTTCAGCAGCATGCACAGTCCCTGCAGCCAGCCCGGACAGGCCAGAATCACCACAGAGGACAGAGACACATGCCAAGGCTTAACAACCAGAGGCCCAACTGCAACGCTCCACGAGAGAGCGTCGACCGCCCAAAAGACTTAATCTTTGACCCCACAAGGCGTGGGGGGGGCGGGGGGGTGATGTCATGTATGTAACCTTCATGTAACTGTAACCTTCATGTAACAAGACTGCATACTGTATACATCTAAGAAATGCACACCTTGACCACAGGGGGTGAACTTGTGGGAGACACTCCTCACCTGGTCACCCAGGTATATAAAGGGAGGTCCCACGCAGGGTCATCACTTCTTGGTCCTGTGAATAAAGGTTAGGTCACAGAGTGACTATGTCTGCAGAATGTGTCTCGTGTGAATTTATATTAGTGTGTAAGGACACAACAAATAGAGTCCATACACTTCCTCCTCTGGTATCTCGGATTGCATATCTGGATCCACGTTATACTGGTCATCATCCTCCACGTGGTGTGTCGCAACACGCTGGCTCAGTTGCGGACACATATGCTGGAGATGCCCCAGTCTCGAACAGCCTTTAAAAATGTATTGTTTAAACCAACACTGAAGAGGTCGATGATTGCCCCCACAATGCCAACACAGATGAACCGGATTCCTTCCCGTTGGCGGACTTTGGGCAGCCACAGGTTTCGCATACGCAGTCGAGTAGGCCCTGCCATATGCAGCTCTGCCAAACGACGATACAATCTTGTTTACAGTACTTGCCGAGTTCCGATTTTTTGATGATATCTGCTTGAAGTTTTTTTCTGTCGTCATGCATGCCTGGGCAATCATGATGGCCTTGCTCAAATCCAGTAGCTTACGCAGGATCACCTCGTGGTTGATGCCGATTACAAAGAAGTCCCGCAGCATGTCTCCCAACGCGTTTTCGAATTTACACGGTCCAGCTAGATGTCTTAGGTTGGCAACGAATTCCAACACATCCTGGCCCTCAGAACGAACGTGCTTGTAGAATCGATATCGTGAGATGATGATGCCTTCTTCTGGTTTGAGATGGTCACGTACCAGAGCACACAATTCCTCATAGTCCTTGTCCGTTGGACTTGCAGGCGAGAGAAGATTCTCTATGAGTCCATAGATTTTCGGACCGCAAACCGTGAGGAAGACCGCCCAGCGCCTAACTGCGTCAGTGGGTTCCTCCATTTTGTTGGCCACAAAGTACTGGTCCAGGTGAGCTACAAAATCTGCCCAGTCCTCTCCCTCCACAAATCTCTCCAGAATTCTGATTGTGCTCATTTTTGCATGCAAAGGTTCTTAAGTTACCTTTTTGCCAAATGTTATGTATGTAATAACTTGATAGACTGAATACTGTAAACTAACACAGGTACAAACCTGGCTCTGCTTTATTTGGGCCCAAAAGTGATTACATTACATGATGGCTTGCCTTTTATACCTGGGCCGCACACACGTATGTACAGCCCAGTGACCTCCGACAGTGGTGCCACCTGGTGGCTAGTAACCCGAAGCATACATACATGACAGAAGAAAGAAATAACTTGCATTTATATAGCACCTTTCACAATCTCTGGACATCCCAAAATATATCACAGCCAATTAAGTACTGTTGAATTGTTGTCACTGTTGTAAATAGGGAAAGGTGGCAGTCAATTTGCGCACAGCAAGCTCCAACAAAGAGCAATGAGCTAAACAGTCAAATCATCTGTTTTTGGTGGTGTTAATTGAGGGAGACTGGGAAAACTCCTCTGCTTTTCAAAAAGTGCATTGGGAACCATTTGAGATAACCTAGATTATGTGCTCAAGTCTCCAGAGACTTGAATGCACAAGCCTTTGACGCAGAAGTGAGAGTGCTACCTTTTGAGCCAAGTTTGACACTCAAATCAGTTCCTGCCCATTTTCCACATTGTTAAATGAAGTATCCTGATGCTGTGCTGAGCATTGACAGAGCTTGAGGCAAACTGGTGTCAATGTGTCAACACGATGCACCATTGAGTGGGAGAACAAGGGCATAATCCATAGTGTCAGCTGTGGCTCAGTGGGCAGCACTCTTTGCCTCTGAGTCAGAAGGTTGTGGGTTCAAGTCCCACTCCAGAGACTTGAGCACAAAAAACTAGGCTGACACTCCAGTGCAGTACTGAGGAAGAGCTGTCTTCTTTTGGATGAGATGTTAAACCGCAACCCTGTCTGCTCTCTCAGGTATACATACAAGATTCCTTGCACTATTTCAAAGAAAAGCAGGGGAGTTCTCCCCAGTTTCCTCTTCAATATTTATCCCTCAATCAGCATCACTAAAAAACAGATTACCTGGTCATTATCACATTGCTGTTTGTGGGAGCTTGCTGTGCGCAAATTGCCTGCAGTGTTTCCTACATTAGAACAGTGACTACACTGCATTGGCTGTAAAAATACTTTGGGACATCCATAATGTCAACTGTGGCTCAGTGGGCAGCACTCTTGCCTCTGAGTCAGAAGGTTGTGAAAGCTGTTATATAAATGCAAGTCTTCATTTTCTTATAATTCTCCACACAATGAGCTTCTAATCTCAGTTAGGCTTTCAAGGAAAACGCTGAGAATAAATAAGATGCAGAGGTATTTTAAAAAGAATTACAGGGATGAATGCAGATCACGGTGTGTCTGGTTGTAAAGTGACATTAGGAGATGTCTGCCAGGAGGTCACCCACCCTTCCTGATATCAGGGAATTACATCTCTAGCACAGAAGCCTGAAGGCAAATAAGAAATTGGGTATGGGAGAAATAGGAAAGAAGCTGGCTTGCAGCCTGAAGACTGTGGCTCATAACTAAGCAGCTAAATCGCTCGAGCTATCAATATGCCTGATGGTCACTATCATTTCTGAAACTTAATGAGTAATAAATTACTTTGGAAACAACTTAAACCCGAGGAAGCAATAATTTATCACTTTAAGTAAAGTCTCATGACTGAACAGCAGTCAGATAGATGCCTGTGTTTACACCACATCGTTGCTCCAACAGATGAACTGAATATAACCAGTGTTCTTTATCATGTTGTTTTGGTACAGGCTCTGATCTGTTGACGTATCGCCATGGATACAGTATCCAGGCAGACGGAATGTTTACATGCTGTTTTACATACTTAAAGCTTTGAGGACGTGAAATGCCACCAGCTCAATTCCTGATGTATTAAACCGATAAATATGCAAGCAACTGATTTTATTCTTTCATTCGTATTACTCCTGAAAAATGATTTAAGTGTCACTGAATTCCGGCCACATTTTGCTGCAAACTGTGTCATCTCTTGTCAAACATACGGACAAAGCTGTTGGGAACGCACAATTAACATAAATCTACAGAAAAAGGTCTGGGACCTTCTGCATTCCGAGGAAAGTTGATTGAACGTGTCCCAATGTTGCAGTGTTTTTATTGGTCTTTTATGATTCTGATATACGAGTTATAAATATGAAAATTTAAAAAACTTGGCAGGTTGGAGGTGTGGTTTATGGCGAATCAATTGTCTTGTATCACGGCATGATAGGGTGCTGCTTTAAATCCGCAATCCCCCAAGCATTGAGATTCTGATCTTGTGCTGGGCTATTAAGGGGCAGCGGCAACAGGAGATGAGGCGTTTCCGCAGAAGGTGGGGAAAGAAATCAGAGGCAAGCCAAGTCAGGCAGGTTCGGCTCGTGTCCAATGAGTGAGTGACAAAGTTAGCAACCCCTAACCATTTTATCAAGGGGTGATGTGTAATGTGGGGGAGAGGTGAAGCTCCACAGAAACAAACTGAAATCAGGAGCACAAACAAACCCTCAAAACATGTCTGATAATAACGTCGCAGCACAATTCAATGTATATCATTTCATTATAGTTGTAGAAGGACAAAGGGAGAGAACAGTTTTAGTATTTTAATAGAATTAAATTTTTATGTCTTATTTTGTAATCAAAAAATAAAAGAACAAATGGTGCAAATGGACAGGCAAATACTATGCAAAATACTGTAGACGCTGGAATCTGAAATTAAAACAGAAAATGCTGGAAATCCTCAGCAGGTCAGGCAGCTTCTGTGGAGAGAGAAACAGAGTTAAGGTTTCAGGTCCATGACGCTTCGTCAGAACTGGAAAAAAATAGAGTTGTAACAAGGTAAAAGAGACAAACGGAAATCCCATCTGAGGGAAGAACAGAACTTCTTCAAGGTAGGCATTCCTAGAAGAGAAATGGCATCGAATTAAACACTAAAAGAAAAGCAAAATACTGCGGATGTATAGTTGTGACAGTTGCAAAATTTATTGCACCTGAAGTGTTCCAGTGAACTAAATTTGTATCACGCCTAAATTTAAAAAACACACTGCTGCCAAAAAATATTTAAACCTTTATAAACAAAACATAATTATGGATGAGTTTAGAGGCACACGTTTGAAATTGTAATACTGTGGAAATTGGGATTGTGGAATGTTGCTTGGGATCATTTCATACGCACACACAATTCAACAGAGTCTCAGTAATACAAACAGATAAGTTGGATGCATTTTTAACCTGGCCTGAAAAGTTCCTGTGCAGTTTATATTCCATCATCGTGGCATCAGCGTGGCTCATTGGGTAGTACTCTTGCCACTGAGTCAGAGGATTGTGGGTTCAAACCCCACTCCAGACAACTGAGCATAATATGCAAGCTGACACTCCAGTGCAGTACTAAGGGAGTGCAGAAATGTCAGAGGTGCGATCTCGTGCCAGCTGTGGTTTAATGGGTAGCATACTCATCTCTGAGTCAGAAGGTTGTGGGTTCAAGTCCCACTCTAGAGACTTGAGCACATAGTACAGTATCATCATCATCATCATAGGCAGTTCCTTGGGGTCGAGGATGACTTGCTTTCACACTAGAAATGAGTTCTCAGGTGACTGAAGAGTCCAATGTGGGACCTACAGTCTCTGTCACAAGTGGGGCAAATGGTGGTTGAAGGAACGGGTGGGTGGGGGGCCTGGGTTGCCATGTGCTCCTTCCGCTGTCGATGCTTGTTCTTGGCAAAGAGACTCAAGGTGTTCAGCATCTTCCCAGATGCTTTTCCTCCATTTTGGGTGGTCTTGGGCCAGGGATTCCCAGGTGTTGGTGGGGATGTTACATTTTTTCAAGGAGGCTTTGAAGGTATCCTTGAAACGTTTCCTCTTCCCACCTGGGGCTCGCTTGCCGTGTTGGTGCTCCGAGTAGAGCACTTGTTTTGGGAATCTTGTGTCAGGCATGCGGACAATATGGCCCGCCCAGTGGAGCTGATCGAACATGGTCAGTGCTTCGATGTTGAGTATGTTGGCCTGAGAAAAAACACTCACGTTGTTGCGCCTATCCTGCCAGTGGATTTGCAGGATCTTGCGGAGGCAGCGTTGGTGGAACTTCTCCAGTGTTTTGAGATGCTTGCTGTACATAGTCCATGTCTCTGAGCCATATAGGAGGACAGGCATCACCACTGCTCTGTACACCATGAGCTTGGTGCTGGGTTTGAGGTCCTGGTGTTCAAACACTCTCTTCCTCAGGTGACCAAAGGTTGCACTGGCACACTAAAGGTGGTGTTGGACCTTGTTGTTGATGTCTGCCCTTGTTGACAGTAGGCTCCCAAGGTATGGAAAATGCTTTACGTTGTCCATCGGGGATATTGATAACCGACGGGCAGTGCTGTTTGGCAGGGGCAGGTTGGTAGAGGACCTTTGTCTTACAGATGTTTAGTGTAAGGCCCATGCTCTCGTACACCTCGGTGAAGGTGTTGATGATGGCTTGGAGTTCGGCCTCCGAGTGTGCGCAGACGCAAGCATCGTCTGCATACTGTAATTCAACGATAGAGGATGGGACGACCTTGAATCTGGCCTGGAGGCGGCGGAGGTTGAACAGGTTCCCGTTTGTCCCGTAATTTAGCTCCACTCCAGTGGGGAGCTTGCTGAGGGTGAGATGGAGCATTGCAGCAAGGAAGATCAAGAAGAGTGTTGGTGCAATGACACAGCCTTGCTTGACTCTGGTCCAAATGTGGAATGGGTCTGTGATGGATCTGTTGGTCAGGATCACTGCTTGCATGTCATCATGGAGCAGGCGGAGGATGGTGACAAACATTTGAGGGCAGCCGAATCTGAGGAGGATGCTCCATAATCCCTCACGGGTGACAGTATCGAAGGCTTTTGTGAGGTCAAAGAAGGCCATGTACAAGGGTTGGTGCTGTTCCCTGCATTTCTCTTGTATCTGCCGCACAGTGAAGATCATGTCCATTGTGTCCCTTAGTGGGTGGAATCCGCATTGCGACTCTGGGAAAAGCTCTTCAGTCACGGAGAGAAGGCGATTGAGGAGGATTCTCGCGAAGACTTTCCTGGTGGCCGATAGCAGGGAGATTCCTCTGTACTTACCGCAGTTGGACTTGTCACCTTTCTTGAAGATGTCACGATTACAGTGTCTCTGAGATCTCCTGGCATGATCTCCTCCTTCCAGATAAGAGAGATGAGGTCATGGATCTGTGCCAGTAATGTTTCTTCACCATGTTTTAGTGCTTCAGCGAGGATTCCATCTGCTCCTGATAACTTGTTTTTCTTCAGTTGTCAGATGGTCTTTTCTACCTCATGCCAGGCTGGGGTTGTGCTGAGATGGTGGCCAGTGGTATGCTGTGGGATGGAGTCGAGGACACTCGCGTCGAAGACAGAGTCTTGGTTAAGGAGATCCTCGAAGTGCTCCTTCCAGCGGGCACTGACCGTCTCTCTGTTCTTGATGAACACCTCTCCGTTCTTGGCCAGCAGTGGGATAGGGCCTTGGGTGCTTGGGCCGTAGGTCATTTTGACTGCACTGAAGAATCCTCGCACGTCGTGGTTGTCGGCTAGCTGCTGGATTTCTTGAGCTTTCGTCACCCACCATCTATTCTTTAGCTCACAGGTTGTCTATTGGACCTCAGCCTTCAGATGCCTGTAGAGCTGCTTTCTTGCCCTTGAGTGGTATTGCTGCTTCCAGTCCAAGAATGCCTTGAGCTTGCAGCTTATTAGCTCCTGGATCTTCTGGTCGTTCTCATCGAACCAGTCCTGGTGTTTCCTGGTCGAGTGACCGAGCATCTCTTCGCAGGTGCTGATTATGGAAGCCTTGAGGATTGACCAAGCACTGTGGACACTCTGCATCACTGGGTCACTGGAAGTCGTCAGGTTGGTAGCAAGGCACTGGCTGAATAGGGCTTTCTTAGCAGGATCTTCGAGTACTCCAGCGTTGATTTTCCTGTGGCATTGTTTCTGTTGCCAACGCTGTTTTGGGGCAATGTTGATGGTGTTGACAGAACGAATTAGGCGATGGTCCATCCAGCAGTCATCAGCTCCTGTCATGGCGCGGGTGATGCGCACGTCTTTGCTCGGACGATGATGTAGTCTAGCAGATGCCAGTGCTTGGAGTGAGAGTGTTGCCATGGGGCTTTATATTTGTCCTTCTGACAGAACAGGGTATTGGTTATGACAAGGCCGTGTTCTAAGCATTTCATCAGGAGGAGGGTGCCATTGGAGGGTTTTCCCTACCCCCTCTCTGCTGATCACGCCTCTCCAGAGGTCAGTGTCCTTTCCAACTCTGGTGTTGAAGTCGCCAAGGAGGATCAGCTTGTCGCCCGTTGGGACTCGGGACAGGGATTGTTCGAGGCTGGAGTAGAATTCCTCTTTGGTCTCGTCTGTAGCTTCCAGAGTTAGGGCATATGCACTGATGACTGTAGCGCACTGGTTCTGGGCTAGGGTGAGCCGAAGAGTTATGAGGCATTCGTTTATTCCGCAGGGGGAGTCTCTGAGATGGCCCACTAGCTCATTTTTTTAAGGCGAAGCTTACTCCATGGAGGCGGCGTTCTGCTTCTCCTTTCCAGAAGAAGGTTTTGCCATCACCTTGTTCTTTGAGCTGGCCTTCCCTTGCCCACTGGGTCTCACTCAGGGCGGCGATGTCTATGTCGAAGCGCTTGAGTTCCTGGGCAACTTTAGCGATGCGGCGTTCCGGTCTGTTGCTGTTAGGGCTGTCCATGAGGGTCCTGAGATTCCAGGTCCCGAACTGCCTCTTGAAGGATGGAAGATGCCCGTGCGTGAATTCTTTTAACGTGGAGTAGCCGTTGCACACCAGCTACCACGTGGGCTTGACAGAGCAAGGTCTTGGTCCAGTGGCAAGGGTTAACCAAGACGACTGGATACCAAGCTCTGCTGCACGGATCTAGTATGCACACATACCCCTACTGTCCTTGGAATTCATAGGTCGCAGTGTGGGCTGGCCCGTGCTGCACCTTCCCTGGGCCCCGACCCCACTGTTGTTAAATGCTGCGCCACTCCCGGGCCTCTGCCTCATGACTGGGCTCCTCCATTCTGACCTCGCCGCTCACCAATTCCGACCTCGCCGTTCCTGGGCCACGACCTCGCCGCTCCTGGGCCACGACCTCGCCGCTCCTGGGCCACGACCTCACCGCTCCTGGGCCACGACCTCACCGCTCCTGGGCCATGACCTCGCCGCTCCTGGGCCACGACCTCGCAGCTCCTGGGCCACGACCTCACCGCTCCTGGGCCATGACCTCGCCGCTCCTCGACCCCGACCTTGCCGCTCCTGGGCCACGACCCCGCCGCTCCTGGGCCACGACCCCACCGCTCCTGGGCTACGACCTCGCCGCTCCAGGGCCACGACCTCGCCGCTCCTGGGCCACGACCTCACCGCTCCTGGGCCATGACCTCGCCGCTCCTGGGCCACGACCTCACCGCTCCTGGGCCATGACCTCGCCGCTCCTGGGCCACGACCTCGCCGCTCCTGGGCCACGACCTCACCGCTCCTGGGCCACGACCTCGCCGCTCCTGAGCCATGACCTCGCCGCTCCTAGACCCCGACCTCGCCGCTCCTGGGCCACGACCCCTCCGCTCCTGGGCCACGACCCCACCGCTCCTGGGCTACGACCTCGCCGCAACTCGACCCCGACCTCGCCGCTCCTGGGCCACAACCTCACCGCTCTTCGACCCCGACCTCGCCGATTCTCGGCCACGACCTCACCGCTCCTGGGCCACGACCTCACCGCTCTTGGGCATGACCTCACCGCTCCTGGGCCACGACCCCGCCGCTCCTGGGCCACGACCTCGCCGCTCCTGGGCCACGACCCCGCCGCTCCTGGGCCACGACCTCGCCGCTCCTGGGCCACGACCTCGCCACTCCTCGACCCCGACCTCGCCACTCCTCGACCCCGACCTCGTCACTCCTCGACCCCGACCTCGTCGCTCCTGGGCCACGACCTCGCCGCTCCTGGGCCACGACCCCGCCGCTCCTGGGCCACGACCTCGCCGCTCCTGGGCCACGACCTCGCCGCTCCTGGGCCACGACCTCGCCGCTCCTGGGCCACGACCTCGCCGCTCCTGGGCCACGACCTCGCCGCTCCTCGACCCTGACCTCGCCACTCCTCGACCCCGACCCCACGGCTCCTTGATCCCGACCTCGCCACTCCTGGGCCACGACCCCACCGCTCCTCGACCCCGACCTCGCCGCTCCTGGGCCACGACCTCACCGCTCCTCGACCCCGACCTCGCCGCTCCTGGGCCACGACCTCACCGCTCCTCGACCCCGACCTCGCCACTCCTGGGCCACGACCCCACCGCTCCTCGACCCCGACCTCGCCGCTCCTGGGCCACGACCTCACCGCTCCTCGACCCCGACGCCGCCGCTCCTCGACTCCGACCTCGCTGCTCCTGGGCCACGACCCCACCACTCCTCGACCCTGACCTCGCCGCTCCTGGGCCACGACCTCACCGCTCCTCGACCCCGACCTCGCCGCTCCTCGACTCCGACCTCGCTGCTCCTGGGCCACGACCCCACCACTCCTCGACCCTGACCTCGCCGCTCCTGGGCCAGGACCTCACTGCTCCTCGACCCCACGGCTCCTCGACCCCGACCTCGCCACTCCTTGACCCCAACGCCGCCGCTCCTCGACCCCGACCTCGCCGCTCCTGGGCCACGACCCCACCACTCCTCGACCCCGACCTCGCCGCTCCTGGGCCATGACCTCGCCGCTCCTCGACCCCGACCTTGCCGCTCCTGGGCCACGACCCTGCCGCTCCTGGGCCACGACCCCACCGCTCCTGGGCTACGACCTCGCCGCTCCAGGGCCACGACCTCGCCGCTCCTGGGCCACGACCTCACCGCTCCTGGGCCATGACCTCGCCGCTCCTGGGCCACGACCTCACCGCTCCTGGGCCATGACCTCGCCGCTCCTGGGCCACGACCTCGCCGCTCCTGGGCCACGACCTCACCGCTCCTGGGCCACGACCTCGCCGCTCCTGAGCCATGACCTCGCCGCTCCTAGACCCCGACCTCGCCGCTCCTGGGCCACGACCCCTCCGCTCCTGGGCCACGACCCCACCGCTCCTGGGCTACGACCTCGCCGCAACTCGACCCCGACCTCGCCGCTCCTGGGCCACAACCTCACCGCTCTTCGACCCCGACCTCGCTGATTCTCGGCCACGACCTCACCGCTCCTGGGCCACGACCTCACCGCTCTTGGGCATGACCTCACCGCTCCTGGGCCACGACCCCGCCGCTCCTGGGCCACGACCTCGCCGCTCCTGGGCCACGACCCCGCCGCTCCTGGGCCACGACCTCGCCGCTCCTGGGCCACGACCTCGCCACTCCTCGACCCCGACCTCGCCACTCCTCGACCCCGACCTCGTCACTCCTCGACCCCGACCTCGTCGCTCCTGGGCCACGACCTCGCCGCTCCTGGGCCACGACCCCGCCGCTCCTGGGCCACGACCTCGCCGCTCCTGGGCCACGACCTCGCCGCTCCTGGGCCACGACCTCGCCGCTCCTGGGCCACGACCTCGCCGCTCCTGGGCCACGACCTCGCCGCTCCTCGACCCTGACCTCGCCACTCCTCGACCCCGACCCCACGGCTCCTTGATCCCGACCTCGCCACTCCTGGGCCACGACCCCACCGCTCCTCGACCCCGACCTCGCCGCTCCTGGGCCACGACCTCACCGCTCCTCGACCCCGACCTCGCCGCTCCTGGGCCACGACCTCACCGCTCCTCGACCCCGACCTCGCCACTCCTGGGCCACGACCCCACCGCTCCTCGACCCCGACCTCGCCGCTCCTGGGCCACGACCTCACCGCTCCTCGACCCCGACGCCGCCGCTCCTCGACTCCGACCTCGCTGCTCCTGGGCCACGACCCCACCACTCCTCGACCCTGACCTCGCCGCTCCTGGGCCACGACCTCACCGCTCCTCGACCCCGACCTCGCCGCTCCTCGACTCCGACCTCGCTGCTCCTGGGCCACGACCCCACCACTCCTCGACCCTGACCTCGCCGCTCCTGGGCCAGGACCTCACTGCTCCTCGACCCCACGGCTCCTCGACCCCGACCTCGCCACTCCTTGACCCCAACGCCGCCGCTCCTCGACCCCGACCTCGCCGCTCCTGGGCCACGACCCCACCACTCCTCGACCCCGACCTCGCCGCTCCTGGGCCACGACCCCACCACTCCTCGACCCCGACCTCGCCACTCCTCGACCCTGACCTCGCTGCTCTTGGGCCACGACCCCACCACTCCTCGACCCCGACCTCGCCACTCCTGGGCCACGACCTCACCACTCCTCGACCCCGACCTCGCCACTCCTGGGCCACGACCTCACCGCTCCTCGACCCCGACCTCGCCGCTCCTGGGCCACGACCCCACCACTCCTCGACCCCGACCTCGCCACTCCTCGACCCCGACCTCACCGCTCCTGGGCCACGAACTCGCCGCTCCTCGACCCCGGCCCCGCCGCTCCTCGACCCCGGCGCTCCTCGACACCGACCTCGCTGCTCCTGGGCCACGACCTCGCCGCTCCTCGACCCCGGCCCCGCCGCTCCTCGACCCCACCACTCCTCGACCCCGACCTCGCCACTCCTCGACCCCGACCTCACTGCTCCTGGGCCACGACCTCGCCGCTCCTGGGCCACGACCCCACCACTCCTCGACCCCGACCTCGCCACTCCTCGACCCCGACCTCGCCACTCCTGGGCCACGACCTCACCGCTCCTGGGCCACGACCCCACGGCTCCTCGGCCCCGACCTCGCTGCTCCTGGGCCACAACCTCGCCGCTCCTCGACCCCAACCTCGCTGCTCCTGGGCCACGATCCCGGCGCTCCTCGACCCCGACCTCGCTGCTCCTGGGCCATGACCCCGGCGCTCCTCGATCCCGACCTCGCTGCTCCTGGGCCACGACCCCGGCGCTCCTCGATCCCGACCTCGCTGCTCCTGGGCCACGACCCCGGCGCTCCTCGATCCCGACCTCGCTGCTCCTGGGCAACGACCTCACCGCTCCTCGACCCCGACCTCGCTGCTCCTGGGCAACGACCTCACCGCTCCTCGACCCCACGGCTCCTCGACCCCGACCTCGCCACTCCTGGGCCACGACCCCACGACTCCTCGACCCCGACCCCACGGCTCCTCGACCCCGACCTCGCCACTCCTGGGCCACGACCCCACGACTCCTCGACCCCGACCCCACGGCTCCTCGACCCCGACCTCGCCACTCCTGGGCCACGACCCCACCGCTCCTCGACCCCGACGCCGCCGCCCCTCGACCCCGACCTCGCTGCTCCTGGGCCACGACCCCACCACTCCTCGACCCCGACCCCACGGCTCCTCGACCCCGACCTCGCCGCTCCTGGGCCACGACCCCACCACTCCTCGACCCCGATGCTGCCACTCCTCGATCCCGACCCCACGGCTCCTCGACCCCGACCTCGCCACTCCTGAGCCACGACCCCACCGCTCCTCGATCCCGACCCCGCCGCTCCTCGACCCCGACCTCGCCGCTCCTGGGCCACGACCCCGGCGCTCCTCGACCCCGACCTCGCTGCTCCTGGGCCACGACCCCGGCGCTCCTCGACCCCGACCTCGCTGCTCCTGGGCCACGACCTCGCCGCTCCTCGACCCTGACCTCGCCCTCCTCGACCCCGACCCCACGGCTCCTTGATCCCGACCTCGCCACTCCTGGGCCACGACCCCACCGCTCCTCGACCCCGACGCCGCCGCTCCTCGACTCCGACCTCGCCGCTCCTGGGCCACGACCCCGGCGCTCCTCGACCCCGACCTCACCGCTCCTGGGCCACGACCTCACCGCTCCTCGACCCCGACCTCGCTGCTCCTGGGCCATGACCTCACCGCACCTGGGCCACGACCTTGCCGATCCTCGACCCCACCCTCGCCGCTCCTGGGCCACGAACCCGGCGCTCCTCGACCCCGACCTCGCTGCTCCTGGGCCACGACCTCGCCGCTCCTCGACCCTGACCTCGCTCTCCTCGACCCCGACCCCACGGCTCCTTGATCCCGACCTCGCCACTCCTGGGCCACGACCCCACCGCTCCTCGACCCCGACGCTGCCGCTCCTCGACTCCGACCTCACCGCTCCTGGGCCACGACCTCACCGCTCCTCGACCCCGACCTCGCTGCTCCTGGGCCATGACCTCACCGCTCCTGGGCCACGACCTTGCCGATCCTCGACCCCACCCTCGCCGCTCCTGGGCCACGAACCCGGCGCTCCTCGACCCCGACCCCGCCGCTCCTGGGCCACGACCTCGGCGCTCCTCGACCCCGACCTCGCCGCTCCTGGGCCACGACCTCGGCGCTCCTCGACCCCGACCCCGCCGCTCCTCGACCCCGACCTCGCCGCTCCTGGGCTACGACCTCGCCGCTCCTGGGCCACGACCTCGCCGCTCCTGGGCCTCGACCTCGCCGCTCCTGGGCCACGACCTCGCCGCTCCTCGACCCCAACCTCGCCGCTCCTCGACCCCGACCTCGCCGCTCCTGGGCCACGACCTCATCGCCCCTGGGCCACGACCTCACCGCCCCTGGGCCACGACCTCACCGCCCCTGGGCCACGACCCCACCGCTCCTCGACCCCGACGCCGCCGCTCCTCGACTCCGACCTCACCGCTCCTGGGCCACGACCTCACCGCTCCTCGACCCCGACCTCGCCGCTCCTGGGCCACGACCTCATCGCCCCTGGGCCACGACCTCACCGCCCCTGGGCCACGACCTCACCGCTCCTCGACCCCGACTTTGCCGCTCCTGGGCCACGACCTCACCGCCCCTGGGCCACGACCTCGCCGCTCCTGGGCCACGACCCCACCGCCGCTCGATTCCGACCTCGCAGCTCCAGGGCCACGACCTTACCACTCCTCGACCCCGACCTCGCCGCTCCTCGACCCCGACCCCGCCGCTCCTGGGCCACGATGTCGCTGCTCCTGGGCCACGCCCCCACCGCTCCTGGGCCACGACCTCACCTCTCCTCGACCTCGACCCCGCCGCTCCTCGACCCCGACCCCACGGCTCCTCGACCACGACCTCGCCCCTCCTCGACTCCGACCTCGCTGCTCCTGGGCCACGACCCGGCGCTCTTCGACACCGACCTTGCCGCTCCCGGGCCACGACCTCACCGCTCCTCGACCCCACGGCTCTTCGACCCCGACCTCGCCGCTCCTGGGCCATGACCCCGCCGCTCCTCGACTCCGACCCCACCGCCGCTCGATTCCGACCTCGCTGCTCCTGGGCCATGACCTCGCCGCTCTTCGACCCCGCCGCTCCTCGACCCCGGCCCCGCCGCTCCTCGACTCCGACCTCGTCGCTCCTGGGCCACGACCTCACCGCTCCTGGGCCACGACCTCACCGCTCCTGGGCCACGACCTCGCCGCTCCTGGGCCATGGCCTTGCCACTCCTTGACCCAAACCTCGCCGCTCTTTGACTCCGACCTCGCCGCTCTTCAATCCCGACCTCGCTGCTCCTGGGCCACGACGCCACCGCTCCTCGACCCCGACCTCGCCGCTCCTGGGCCACGACCTCGCCGCTCCTCGACCCCGACCTCGCCGCTCCTGGGCCACGACCTCGCCGCTCCTCGACCCCGCCCTCGCCGCTCCTGGGCCACGACCTCGCCGCTCTTCGACCCCGACCCCGCCGCTCCTCGACCCCGCCCTCGCCGCTCCTCGACCCCGACCTCGCCGCTCCTCGACCCCGACCCCACGGCTCCTCGACCCCGACCTCGCCACTCCTGGGCCACGACCCCACCGCTCCTCGACCCCGACCTCGCCGCTCCTGGGCCACGACCCCACTGCTCCTGGGCCACGACCCCACCGCTCCTGGGCCACGACCCCACCGCTCCTGGGCCACGACCCCACTGCTCCTGGGCCACGACCCCACCGCTCCTGGGCCACGACCCCACCGCTCCTGGGCCACGACCCCACCGCTCCTGGGCCACGACCCCACTGCTCCTGGGCCACGACCCCACCGCTCCTGGGCCACGACCCCACTGCTCCTGGGCCACGACCCCACCGCTCCTCGACCCCACGGCTCCTCGACCCCACGGCTCCTCGACCCCGTCCTCGCCGCTCCTGGGCCACGACCCCACCGCTCCTCGACCCCACCGCTCCTCGACCCCACGGCTCCTCGACCCCGACCTCGCCGCTCCTGGGCCACGACCTCACCGCTCCTGGGCCACGACCTCACCGCTCCTGGGCCACGACCTCGCCGCTCCTGGGCCACGACCCCGGCGCTCCTCGACCCCGACCTCACCGCTCCTGGGCCACGACCTCACCGCTCCTCGACCCCGACCTCGCTGCTCCTGGGCCATGACCTCACCGCACCTGGGCCACGACCTTGCCGATCCTCGACCCCACCCTCGCCGCTCCTGGGCCACGAACCCGGCGCTCCTCGACCCCGACCTCGCTGCTCCTGGGCCACGACCTCGCCGCTCCTCGACCCTGACCTCGCCCTCCTCGACCCCGACCCCACGGCTCCTTGATCCCGACCTCACCGCACCTGGGCCACGACCTTGCCGATCCTCGACCCCACCCTCGCCACTCCTGGGCCACGACCCCACCGCTCCTCGACCCCGACGCCGCCGCTCCTCGACTCCGACCTCACCGCTCCTGGGCCACGACCTCACCGCTCCTCGACCCCGACCTCGCTGCTCCTGGGCCATGACCTCACCGCTCCTGGGCCACGACCTTGCCGATCCTCGACCCCACCCTCGCCGCTCCTGGGCCACGAACCCGGCGCTCCTCGACCCCGACCTCGCCGCTCCTGGGCCATGGCCTTGCCACTCCTTGACCCAAACCTCGCCGCTCTTTGACTCCGACCTCGCCGCTCTTCAATCCCGACCTCGCTGCTCCTGGGCCACGACGCCACCGCTCCTCGACCCCGACCTCGCCGCTCCTGGGCCACGACCTCGCCGCTCCTCGACCCCGACCTCGCCGCTCCTGGGCCACGACCTCGCCGCTCCTCGACCCCGCCCTCGCCGCTCCTGGGCCACGACCTCGCCGCTCTTCGACCCCGACCCCGCCGCTCCTCGACCCCGCCCTCGCCGCTCCTCGACCCCGACCTCGCCGCTCCTCGACCCCGACCCCACGGCTCCTCGACCCCGACCTCGCCACTCCTGGGCCACGACCCCACCGCTCCTCGACCCCGACCTCGCCGCTCCTGGGCCACGACCCCACTGCTCCTGGGCCACGACCCCACCGCTCCTGGGCCACGACCCCACCGCTCCTGGGCCACGACCCCACTGCTCCTGGGCCACGACCCCACCGCTCCTGGGCCACGACCCCGGCGCTCCTCGATCCCGACCTCGCTGCTCCTGGGCCACGACCCCGGCGCTCCTCGATCCCGACCTCGCTGCTCCTGGGCAACGACCTCACCGCTCCTCGACCCCGACCTCGCTGCTCCTGGGCAACGACCTCACCGCTCCTCGACCCCACGGCTCCTCGACCCCGACCTCGCCACTCCTGGGCCACGACCCCACGACTCCTCGACCCCGACCCCACGGCTCCTCGACCCCGACCTCGCCACTCCTGGGCCACGACCCCACGACTCCTCGACCCCGACCCCACGGCTCCTCGACCCCGACCTCGCCACTCCTGGGCCACGACCCCACCGCTCCTCGACCCCGACGCCGCCGCCCCTCGACCCCGACCTCGCTGCTCCTGGGCCACGACCCCACCACTCCTCGACCCCGACCCCACGGCTCCTCGACCCCGACCTCGCCGCTCCTGGGCCACGACCCCACCACTCCTCGACCCCGATGCTGCCACTCCTCGATCCCGACCCCACGGCTCCTCGACCCCGACCTCGCCACTCCTGAGCCACGACCCCACCGCTCCTCGATCCCGACCCCGCCGCTCCTCGACCCCGACCTCGCCGCTCCTGGGCCACGACCCCGGCGCTCCTCGACCCCGACCTCGCTGCTCCTGGGCCACGACCCCGGCGCTCCTCGACCCCGACCTCGCTGCTCCTGGGCCACGACCTCGCCGCTCCTCGACCCTGACCTCGCCCTCCTCGACCCCGACCCCACGGCTCCTTGATCCCGACCTCGCCACTCCTGGGCCACGACCCCACCGCTCCTCGACCCCGACGCCGCCGCTCCTCGACTCCGACCTCGCCGCTCCTGGGCCACGACCCCGGCGCTCCTCGACCCCGACCTCACCGCTCCTGGGCCACGACCTCACCGCTCCTCGACCCCGACCTCGCTGCTCCTGGGCCATGACCTCACCGCACCTGGGCCACGACCTTGCCGATCCTCGACCCCACCCTCGCCGCTCCTGGGCCACGAACCCGGCGCTCCTCGACCCCGACCTCGCTGCTCCTGGGCCACGACCTCGCCGCTCCTCGACCCTGACCTCGCTCTCCTCGACCCCGACCCCACGGCTCCTTGATCCCGACCTCGCCACTCCTGGGCCACGACCCCACCGCTCCTCGACCCCGACGCTGCCGCTCCTCGACTCCGACCTCACCGCTCCTGGGCCACGACCTCACCGCTCCTCGACCCCGACCTCGCTGCTCCTGGGCCATGACCTCACCGCTCCTGGGCCACGACCTTGCCGATCCTCGACCCCACCCTCGCCGCTCCTGGGCCACGAACCCGGCGCTCCTCGACCCCGACCCCGCCGCTCCTGGGCCACGACCTCGGCGCTCCTCGACCCCGACCTCGCCGCTCCTGGGCCACGACCTCGGCGCTCCTCGACCCCGACCCCGCCGCTCCTCGACCCCGACCTCGCCGCTCCTGGGCTACGACCTCGCCGCTCCTGGGCCACGACCTCGCCGCTCCTGGGCCTCGACCTCGCCGCTCCTGGGCCACGACCTCGCCGCTCCTCGACCCCAACCTCGCCGCTCCTCGACCCCGACCTCGCCGCTCCTGGGCCACGACCTCATCGCCCCTGGGCCACGACCTCACCGCCCCTGGGCCACGACCTCACCGCCCCTGGGCCACGACCCCACCGCTCCTCGACCCCGACGCCGCCGCTCCTCGACTCCGACCTCACCGCTCCTGGGCCACGACCTCACCGCTCCTCGACCCCGACCTCGCCGCTCCTGGGCCACGACCTCATCGCCCCTGGGCCACGACCTCACCGCCCCTGGGCCACGACCTCACCGCTCCTCGACCCCGACTTTGCCGCTCCTGGGCCACGACCTCACCGCCCCTGGGCCACGACCTCGCCGCTCCTGGGCCACGACCCCACCGCCGCTCGATTCCGACCTCGCAGCTCCAGGGCCACGACCTTACCACTCCTCGACCCCGACCTCGCCGCTCCTCGACCCCGACCCCGCCGCTCCTGGGCCACGATGTCGCTGCTCCTGGGCCACGACCCCACCGCTCCTGGGCCACGACCTCACCTCTCCTCGACCTCGACCCCGTCGCTCCTCGACCCCGACCCCACGGCTCCTCGACCACGACCTCGCCCCTCCTCGACTCCGACCTCGCTGCTCCTGGGCCACGACCCGGCGCTCTTCGACACCGACCTTGCCGCTCCCGGGCCACGACCTCACCGCTCCTCGACCCCACGGCTCTTCGACCCCGACCTCGCCGCTCCTGGGCCATGACCCCGCCGCTCCTCGACTCCGACCCCACCGCCGCTCGATTCCGACCTCGCTGCTCCTGGGCCATGACCTCGCCGCGCTTCGACCCCGCCGCTCCTCGACCCCGGCCCCGCCGCTCCTCGACTCCGACCTCGTCGCTCCTGGGCCACGACCTCACCGCTCCTGGGCCACGACCTCACCGCTCCTGGGCCACGACCTCACCGCTCCTGGGCCACGACCTCGCCGCTCCTGGGCCATGGCCTTGCCACTCCTTGACCCAAACCTCGCCGCTCTTTGACTCCGACCTCGCCGCTCTTCAATCCCGACCTCGCTGCTCCTGGGCCACGACGCCACCGCTCCTCGACCCCGACCTCGCCGCTCCTGGGCCACGACCTCGCCGCTCCTCGACCCCGACCTCGCCGCTCCTGGGCCACGACCTCGCCGCTCCTCGACCCCGCCCTCGCCGCTCCTGGGCCACGACCTCGCCGCTCTTCGACCCCGACCCCGCCGCTCCTCGACCCCGCCCTCGCCGCTCCTCGACCCCGACCTCGCCGCTCCTCGACCCCGACCCCACGGCTCCTCGACCCCGACCTCGCCACTCCTGGGCCACGACCCCACCGCTCCTCGACCCCGACCTCGCCGCTCCTGGGCCACGACCCCACTGCTCCTGGGCCACGACCCCACCGCTCCTGGGCCACGACCCCACCGCTCCTGGGCCACGACCCCACTGCTCCTGGGCCACGACCCCACCGCTCCTGGGCCACGACCCCACCGCTCCTGGGCCACGACCCCACCGCTCCTGGGCCACGACCCCACTGCTCCTGGGCCACGACCCCACCGCTCCTGGGCCACGACCCCACTGCTCCTGGGCCACGACCCCACCGCTCCTCGACCCCACGGCTCCTCGACCCCACGGCTCCTCGACCCCGTCCTCGCCGCTCCTGGGCCACGACCCCACCGCTCCTCGACCCCACCGCTCCTCGACCCCACGGCTCCTCGACCCCGACCTCGCCGCTCCTGGGCCACGACCTCACCGCTCCTGGGCCACGACCTCACCGCTCCTGGGCCACGACCTCGCCGCTCCTGGGCCACGACCCCGGCGCTCCTCGACCCCGACCTCACCGCTCCTGGGCCACGACCTCACCGCTCCTCGACCCCGACCTCGCTGCTCCTGGGCCATGACCTCACCGCACCTGGGCCACGACCTTGCCGATCCTCGACCCCACCCTCGCCGCTCCTGGGCCACGAACCCGGCGCTCCTCGACCCCGACCTCGCTGCTCCTGGGCCACGACCTCGCCGCTCCTCGACCCTGACCTCGCCCTCCTCGACCCCGACCCCACGGCTCCTTGATCCCGACCTCACCGCACCTGGGCCACGACCTTGCCGATCCTCGACCCCACCCTCGCCACTCCTGGGCCACGACCCCACCGCTCCTCGACCCCGACGCCGCCGCTCCTCGACTCCGACCTCACCGCTCCTGGGCCACGACCTCACCGCTCCTCGACCCCGACCTCGCTGCTCCTGGGCCATGACCTCACCGCTCCTGGGCCACGACCTTGCCGATCCTCGACCCCACCCTCGCCGCTCCTGGGCCACGACCTCACCGCTCCTCGACCCCGACCTCGCCGCTCCTGGGCCATGGCCTTGCCACTCCTTGACCCAAACCTCGCCGCTCTTTGACTCCGACCTCGCCGCTCTTCAATCCCGACCTCGCTGCTCCTGGGCCACGACGCCACCGCTCCTCGACCCCGACCTCGCCGCTCCTGGGCCACGACCTCGCCGCTCCTCGACCCCGACCTCGCCGCTCCTGGGCCACGACCTCGCCGCTCCTCGACCCCGCCCTCGCCGCTCCTGGGCCACGACCTCGCCGCTCTTCGACCCCGACCCCGCCGCTCCTCGACCCCGCCCTCGCCGCTCCTCGACCCCGACCTCGCCGCTCCTCGACCCCGACCCCACGGCTCCTCGACCCCGACCTCGCCACTCCTGGGCCACGACCCCACCGCTCCTCGACCCCGACCTCGCCGCTCCTGGGCCACGACCCCACTGCTCCTGGGCCACGACCCCACCGCTCCTGGGCCACGACCCCACCGCTCCTGGGCCACGACCCCACCGCTCCTGGGCCACGACCCCACCGCTCCTGGGCCACGACCCCACCGCTCCTGGGCCACGACCCCACCGCTCCTGGGCCACGACCCCACTGCTCCTGGGCCACGACCCCACCGCTCCTGGGCCACGACCCCACTGCTCCTGGGCCACGACCCCACCGCTCCTCGACCCCACGGCTCCTCGACCCCACGGCTCCTCGACCCCGTCCTCGCCGCTCCTGGGCCACGACCCCACCGCTCCTCGACCCCACCGCTCCTCGACCCCACGGCTCCTCGACCCCGACCTCGCCGCTCCTGGGCCACGACCTCACCGCTCCTGGGCCACGACCTCACCGCTCCTGGGCCACGACCTCGCCGCTCCTGGGCCACGACCCCGGCGCTCCTCGACCCCGACCTCACCGCTCCTGGGCCACGACCTCACCGCTCCTCGACCCCGACCTCGCTGCTCCTGGGCCATGACCTCACCGCACCTGGGCCACGACCTTGCCGATCCTCGACCCCACCCTCGCCGCTCCTGGGCCACGAACCCGGCGCTCCTCGACCCCGACCTCGCTGCTCCTGGGCCACGACCTCGCCGCTCCTCGACCCTGACCTCGCCCTCCTCGACCCCGACCCCACGGCTCCTTGATCCCGACCTCGCCACTCCTGGGCCACGACCCCACCGCTCCTCGACCCCGACGCCGCCGCTCCTCGACTCCGACCTCACCGCTCCTGGGCCACGACCTCACCGCTCCTCGACCCCGACCTCGCTGCTCCTGGGCCATGACCTCACCGCTCCTGGGCCACGACCTTGCCGATCCTCGACCCCACCCTCGCCGCTCCTGGGCCACGAACCCGGCGCTCCTCGACCCCGACCTCGCCGCTCCTGGGCCACGACCTCGGCGCTCCTCGACCCCGACCCCGCCGCTCCTCCACCCCGACCTCGCCGCTCCTGGGCTACGACCTCGCCGCTCCTGGGCCACGACCTCGCCGCTCCTGGGCCTCGACCTCGCCGCTCCTGGGCCACGACCTCGCCGCTCCTCGACCCCAACCTCGCCGCTCCTCGACCCCGACCTCGCCGCTCCTGGGCCACGACCTCGCCGCTCCTCGACCCCAACCTCGCCGCTCCTCGACCCCGACCTCGCCGCTCCTGGGCCACGACCTCATCGCCCCTGGGCCACGACCTCACCGCCCCTGGGCCACGACCTCACCGCCCCTGGGCCACGACCCCACCGCTCCTCGACCCCGACGCCGCCGCTCCTCGACTCCGACCTCACCGCTCCTGGGCCACGACCTCACCGCTCCTCGACCCCGACCTCGCCGCTCCTGGGCCACGACCTCATCGCCCCTGGGCCACGACCTCACCGCCCCTGGGCTACGACCTCACCGCTCCTCGACCCCGACTTTGCCGCTCCTGGGCCACGACCTCACCGCCCCTGGGCCACGACCTCGCCGCTCCTGGGCCACGACCCCACCGCCGCTCGATTCCGACCTCGCAGCTCCAGGGCCACGACCTTACCACTCCTCGACCCCGACCTCGCCGCTCCTCGACCCCGACCCCGCCGCTCCTGGGCCACGATGTCGCTGCTCCTGGGCCACGACCCCACCGCTCCTGGGCCACGACCTCACCTCTCCTCGACCTCGACCCCGCCGCTCCTCGACCCCGACCCCACGGCTCCTCGACCACGACCTCGCCCCTCCTCGACTCCGACCTCGCTGCTCCTGGGCCACGACCCGGCGCTCTTCGACACCGACCTTGCCGCTCCCGGGCCACGACCTCACCGCTCCTCGACCCCACGGCTCTTCGACCCCGACCTCGCCGCTCCTGGGCCATGACCCCGCCGCTCCTCGACTCCGACCCCACCGCCGCTCGATTCCGACCTCGCTGCTCCTGGGCCATGACCTCGCCGCGCTTCGACCCCGCCGCTCCTCGACCCCGGCCCCGCCGCTCCTCGACTCCGACCTCGTCGCTCCTGGGCCACGACCTCACCGCTCCTGGGCCACGACCTCACCGCTCCTGGGCCACGACCTCACCGCTCCTGGGCCACGACCTCGCCGCTCCTGGGCCATGGCCTTGCCACTCCTTGACCCAAACCTCGCCGCTCTTTGACTCCGACCTCGCCGCTCTTCAATCCCGACCTCGCTGCTCCTGGGCCACGACGCCACCGCTCCTCGACCCCGACCTCGCCGCTCCTGGGCCACGACCTCGCCGCTCCTCGACCCCGACCTCGCCGCTCCTGGGCCACGACCTCGCCGCTCCTCGACCCCGCCCTCGCCGCTCCTGGGCCACGACCTCGCCGCTCTTCGACCCCGACCCCGCCGCTCCTCGACCCCGCCCTCGCCGCTCCTCGACCCCGACCTCGCCGCTCCTCGACCCCGACCCCACGGCTCCTCGACCCCGACCTCGCCACTCCTGGGCCACGACCCCACCGCTCCTCGACCCCGACCTCGCCGCTCCTGGGCCACGACCCCACTGCTCCTGGGCCACGACCCCACCGCTCCTGGGCCACGACCCCACCGCTCCTGGGCCACGACCCCACCGCTCCTGGGCCACGACCCCACCGCTCCTGGGCCACGACCCCACCGCTCCTGGGCCACGACCCCACCGCTCCTGGGCCACGACCCCACTGCTCCTGGGCCACGACCCCACCGCTCCTGGGCCACGACCCCACTGCTCCTGGGCCACGACCCCACCGCTCCTCGACCCCACGGCTCCTCGACCCCACGGCTCCTCGACCCCGTCCTCGCCGCTCCTGGGCCACGACCCCACCGCTCCTCGACCCCACCGCTCCTCGACCCCACGGCTCCTCGACCCCGACCTCGCCGCTCCTGGGCCACGACCTCACCGCTCCTGGGCCACGACCTCACCGCTCCTGGGCCACGACCTCGCCGCTCCTGGGCCACGACCCCGGCGCTCCTCGACCCCGACCTCACCGCTCCTGGGCCACGACCTCACCGCTCCTCGACCCCGACCTCGCTGCTCCTGGGCCATGACCTCACCGCACCTGGGCCACGACCTTGCCGATCCTCGACCCCACCCTCGCCGCTCCTGGGCCACGAACCCGGCGCTCCTCGACCCCGACCTCGCTGCTCCTGGGCCACGACCTCGCCGCTCCTCGACCCTGACCTCGCCCTCCTCGACCCCGACCCCACGGCTCCTTGATCCCGACCTCGCCACTCCTGGGCCACGACCCCACCGCTCCTCGACCCCGACGCCGCCGCTCCTCGACTCCGACCTCACCGCTCCTGGGCCACGACCTCACCGCTCCTCGACCCCGACCTCGCTGCTCCTGGGCCATGACCTCACCGCTCCTGGGCCACGACCTTGCCGATCCTCGACCCCACCCTCGCCGCTCCTGGGCCACGAACCCGGCGCTCCTCGACCCCGACCTCGCCGCTCCTGGGCCACGACCTCGGCGCTCCTCGACCCCGACCCCGCCGCTCCTCCACCCCGACCTCGCCGCTCCTGGGCTACGACCTCGCCGCTCCTGGGCCACGACCTCGCCGCTCCTGGGCCTCGACCTCGCCGCTCCTGGGCCACGACCTCGCCGCTCCTCGACCCCAACCTCGCCGCTCCTCGACCCCGACCTCGCCGCTCCTGGGCCACGACCTCATCGCCCCTGGGCCACGACCTCACCGCCCCTGGGCCACGACCTCACCGCCCCTGGGCCACGACCCCACCGCTCCTCGACCCCGACGCCGCCGCTCCTCGACTCCGACCTCACCGCTCCTGGGCCACGACCTCACCGCTCCTCGACCCCGACCTCGCCGCTCCTGGGCCACGACCTCATCGCCCCTGGGCCACGACCTCACCGCCCCTGGGCCACGACCTCACCGCTCCTCGACCCCGACTTTGCCGCTCCTGGGACACGACCTCACCGCCCCTGGGCCACGACCTCGCCGCTCCTGGGCCACGACCCCACCGCCGCTCGATTCCGACCTCGCAGCTCCAGGGCCACGACCTTACCACTCCTCGACCCCGACCTCGCCGCTCCTCGACCCCGACCCCGCCGCTCCTGGGCCACGATGTCGCTGCTCCTGGGCCACGACCCCACCGCTCCTGGGCCACGACCTCACCTCTCCTCGACCTCGACCCCGCCGCTCCTCGACCCCGACCCCACGGCTCCTCGACCACGACCTCGCCCCTCCTCGACTCCGACCTCGCTGCTCCTGGGCCACGACCCGGCGCTCTTCGACACCGACCTTGCCGCTCCCGGGCCACGACCTCACCGCTCCTCGACCCCACGGCTCTTCGACCCCGACCTCGCCGCTCCTGGGCCATGACCCCGCCGCTCCTCGACTCCGAACCCACCGCCGCTCGATTCCGACCTCGCTGATCCTGGGCCATGACCTCGCCGCGCTTCGACCCCGCCGCTCCTCGACCCCGGCCCCGCCGCTCCTCGACTCCGACCTCGTCGCTCCTGGGCCACGACCTCACCGCTCCTGGGCCACGACCTCACCGCTCCTGGGCCACGACCTCACCGCTCCTGGGCCACGACCTCGCCGCTCCTGGGCCATGGCCTTGCCACTCCTTGACCCAAACCTCGCCGCTCTTTGACTCCGACCTCGCCGCTCTTCAATCCCGACCTCGCTGCTCCTGGGCCACGACGCCACCGCTCCTCGACCCCGACCTCGCCGCTCCTGGGCCACGACCTCGCCGCTCCTCGACCCCGACCTCGCCGCTCCTGGGCCACGACCTCGCCGCTCCTCGACCCCGCCCTCGCCGCTCCTGGGCCACGACCTCGCCGCTCTTCGACCCCGACCCCGCCGCTCCTCGACCCCGCCCTCGCCGCTCCTCGACCCCGACCTCGCCGCTCCTCGACCCCTACCCCACGGCTCCTCGACCCCGACCTCGCCACTCCTGGGCCACGACCCCACCGCTCCTCGACCCCGACCTCGCCGCTCCTGGGCCACGACCCCACTGCTCCTGGGCCACGACCCCACCGCTCCTGGGCCACGACCCCACCGCTCCTGGGCCACGACCCCACTGCTCCTGGGCCACGACCCCACCGCTCCTGGGCCACGACCCCACCGCTCCTGGGCCACGACCCCACCGCTCCTGGGCCACGACCCCACTGCTCCTGGGCCACGACCCCACCGCTCCTGGGCCACGACCCCACTGCTCCTGGGCCACGACCCCACCGCTCCTCGACCCCACGGCTCCTCGACCCCACGGCTCCTCGACCCCGTCCTCGCCGCTCCTGGGCCACGACCCCACCGCTCCTCGACCCCACCGCTCCTCGACCCCACGGCTCCTCGACCCCGACCTCGCCGCTCCTGGGCCACGACCTCACCGCTCCTGGGCCACGACCTCACCGCTCCTGGGCCACGACCTCGCCGCTCCTGGGCCTTGGCCTTGCCACTCCTTGACCCAAACCTCGCCGCTCTTTGACTCCGACCTCGCCGCTCTTCAATCCCGACCTCGCTGCTCCTGGGCCACGACGCCACCGCTCCTCGACCCCGACCTCGCCGCTCCTGGGCCACGACCTCACCGCTCCTCGACCCCGCCCTCGCCGCTCCTGGGCCACGACCTCGCCGCTCTTCGACCCCGACCCCACGGCTCCTCGACCCCGACCTCGCCACTCCTGGGCCACGACCCCACCGCTCCTCGACCCCGACCTCGCCGCTCCTGGGCCACGACCCCACTGCTCCTGGGCCACGACCCCACCGCTCCTGGGCCACGACCCCACCGCTCCTGGGCCACGACCCCACTGCTCCTGGGCCACGACCCCACCGCTCCTGGGCCACGACCCCACTGCTCCTGGGCCACGACCCCACCGCTCCTGGGCCACGACCCCACCGCTCCTGGGCCACGACCCCACCGCTCCTGGGCCACGACCCCACTGCTCCTGGGCCACGACCCCACCGCTCCTCGACCCCACGGCTCCTCGACCCCACGGCTCCTCGACCCCGTCCTCGCCGCTCCTGGGCCACGACCCCACCGCTCCTCGACCCCACCGCTCCTCGACCCCACGGCTCCTCGACCCCGACCTCGCCGCTCCTGGGCCACGACCCCACCGCTCCTCGACCCCACCGCTCCTCGACCCCACGGCTCCTCGACCCCGTCCTCGCCGCTCCTGGGCCACGACCCCACCGCTCCTCGACCCCACCGCTCCTCGACCCCACGGCTCCTCGACCCCGACCTCGCCGCTCCTGGGCCACGACCCCGGCGTTCCTCGACCCCGACCCCACCGCTCCTCGACCCCGCCGCTCCTCGACTCCGACCTCGCTGCTCCTCGACCCCGGCCACGCCGCTCCTCGACTCCGACCTCGTCGCTCCTGGGCCACGACCTCACCGCTCCTGGGCCACGACCTCACCGCTCCTGGGCCACGACCTCACCGCTCCTGGGCCATGGCCTTGCCACTCCTTGACCCAAACCTCGCCGCTCTTTGACTCCGACCTCGCCGCTCTTCAATCCCGACCTCGCTGCTCCTGGGCCACGACGCCACCGCTCCTCGACCCCGCCGCTGCTCGATTCCAACCTCGCTGCTCCTGGGCCACGACCTCGCCGCTCCTGGGCCACGACCTCGCCGCTCCTGGGCCACGACCTCGCCGTTCCTGGGCCACGACCTCGCCGCTCCTGGGCCACGACCTCGCCGCTCCTGGGCCACGACCTCGCCGCTCCTGGGCCACGACCTCGCTGCTCCTGGGCCACGACCTCGCCGCTCCTCAACCCCGACCTCGCCGCTCCTCGACCCCGACCTCGCCGCTCCTGGGCCACGACCTCGCCGCTCCTGGGCTACGACCTCGCCGCTCCTGGGCCACGACCTCGCCGCTCCTGGGCCACGACCTCGCCGCTCCTCGACCCCGACCTCGCCGCTCCTGGGCCACGACCTCGCCGCTCCTCGACCCCGCCCTCGCCGCTCCTGGGCCACGACCTCGCCGCTCTTCGACCCCGACCCCGCCGCTCCTCGACCCCGCCCTCGCCACTCCTGGGCCACGACCTCGCCGCTCTTCGACCCCGACCCCGCCGCTCCTCGACCCCGACCTCGCCGCTCCTCGACCCCGACCCCACGGCTCCTCGACCCCGACCTCGCCACTCCTGGGCCACGACCCCACCGCTCCTCGACCCCGACCTCGCCGCTCCTGGGCCACGACCCCACCGCTCCTGGGCCACGACCCCACCGCTCCTGGGCCACGACCCCACCGCTCCTGGGCCACGACCCCACTGCTCCTGGGCCACGACCCCACTGCTCCTGGGCCACGACCCCACCGCTCCTCGACCCCACGGCTCCTCGACCCCACGGCTCCTCGACCCCGTCCTCGCCGCTCCTTGCCGCTCTTCGACCCCGCCGCTCCTCGACCCCGGCCCCGCCGCTCCTCGACTCCGACCTCGTCGCTCCTGGGCCACGACCTCACCGCTCCTGGGCCACGACCTCACCGCTCCTGGGCCATGGCCTTGCCACTCCTTGACCCAAACCTCGCCGCTCTTTGACTCCGACCTCGCCGCTCTTCAATCCCGACCTCGCTGCTCCTGGGCCACGACGCCACCGCTCCTCGACCCCGACCTCGCCGCTCCTGGGCCACGACCTCGCCGCTCCTCGACCCCGACCTCGCCGCTCCTGGGCCACGACCTCGCCGCTCCTCGACCCCGCCCTCGCCGCTCCTGGGCCACGACCTCGCCGCTCCTCGACCCCGCCCTCGCCGCTCCTCGACCCCGCCCTCGCCGCTCCTCGACCCCGACCCCACGGCTCCTCGACCCCGACCTCGCCACTCCTGGGCCACGACCCCACCGCTCCTCGACCCCGACCTCGCCGCTCCTGGGCCACGACCCCACTGCTCCTGGGCCACGACCCCACCGCTCCTGGGCCACGACCCCACCGCTCCTGGGCCACGACCCCACTGCTCCTGGGCCACGACCCCACCGCTCCTGGGCCACGACCCCACCGCTCCTGGGCCACGACCCCACCGCTCCTGGGCCACGACCCCACTGCTCCTGGGCCACGACCCCACCGCTCCTGGGCCACGACCCCACCGCTCCTCGACCCCACCGCTCCTCGACCCCACGGCTCCTCGACCCCGACCTCGCCGCTCCTGGGCCACGACCTCACCGCTCCTGGGCCACGACCTCACCGCTCCTGGGCCACGACCTCGCCGCTCCTGGGCCATGGCCTTGCCACTCCTTGACCCAAACCTCGCCGCTCTTTGACTCCGACCTCGCCGCTCTTCAATCCCGACCTCGCTGCTCCTGGGCCACGACGCCACCGCTCCTCGACCCCGACCTCGCCGCTCCTGGGCCACGACCTCACCGCTCCTCGACCCCGCCCTCGCCGCTCCTGGGCCACGACCTCGCCGCTCTTCGACCCCGACCCCGCCGCTCCTCGACCCCGCCCTTGCCGCTCCTCGACCCCGACCTCGCCGCTCCTCGACCCCGACCCCACGGCTCCTCGACCCCGACCTCGCCACTCCTGGGCCACGACCCCACCGCTCCTCGACCCCGACCTCGCCGCTCCTGGGCCACGACCCCACTGCTCCTGGGCCACGACCCCACCGCTCCTGGGCCACGACCCCACCGCTCCTGGGCCACGACCCCACTGCTCCTGGGCCACGACCCCACCGCTCCTGGGCCACGACCCCACTGCTCCTGGGCCACGACCCCACCGCTCCTGGGCCACGACCCCACTGCTCCTGGGCCACGACCCCACCGCTCCTGGGCCACGACCCCACTGCTCCTGGGCCACGACCCCACCGCTCCTCGACCCCACGGCTCCTCGACCCCACGGCTCCTCGACCCCGTCCTCGCCGCTCCTGGGCCACGACCCCACCGCTCCTCGACCCCACCGCTCCTCGACCCCACGGCTCCTCGACCCCGACCTCGCCGCTCCTGGGCCACGACCCCACCGCTCCTCGACCCCACCGCTCCTCGACCCCACGGCTCCTCGACCCCGTCCTCGCCGCTCCTGGGCCACGACCCCACCGCTCCTCGACCCCACCGCTCCTCGACCCCACGGCTCCTCGACCCCGACCTCGCCGCTCCTGGGCCACGACCCCGGCGTTCCTCGACCCCGACCCCACCGCTCCTCGACCCCGCCGCTCCTCGACTCCGACCTCGGTGCTCCTCGACCCCGGCCACGCCGCTCCTCGACTCCGACCTCGTCGCTCCTGGGCCACGACCTCACCGCTCCTGGGCCACGACCTCACCGCTCCTGGGCCACGACCTCACCGCTCCTGGGCCATGGCCTTGCCACTCTTTGACCCAAACCTCGCCGCTCTTTGACTCCGACCTCGCCGCTCTTCAATCCCGACCTCGCTGCTCCTGGGCCACGACGCCACCGCTCCTCGACCCCGCCGCTGCTCGATTCCAACCTCGCTGCTCCTGGGCCACGACCTCGCCGCTCCTGGGCCACGACCTCGCCGCTCCTGGGCCACGACCTCGCCGCTCCTGGGCCACGACCTCGCCGCTCCTGGGCCACGACCTCGCCGCTCCTGGGCCACGACCTCGCCGCTCCTGGGCCACGACCTCGCTGCTCCTGGGCCACGACCTCGCCGCTCCTCAACCCCGACCTCGCCGCTCCTCGACCCCGACCTCGCCGCTCCTGGGCCACGACCTCGCCGCTCCTGGGCTACGACCTCGCCGCTCCTGGGCCACGACCTCGCCGCTCCTGGGCCACGACCTCGCCGCTCCTCGAACCCGACCTCGCCGCTCCTGGGCCACGACCTCGCCGCTCCTCGACCCCGCCCTCGCCGCTCCTGGGCCACGACCTCGCCGCTCTTCGACCCCGACCCCGCCGCTCCTCGACCCCGCCCTCGCCACTCCTGGGCCACGACCTCGCCGCTCTTCGACCCCGACCCCGCCGCTCCTCGACCCCGACCTCGCCGCTCCTCGACCCCGACCCCACGGCTCCTCGACCCCGACCTCGCCACTCCTGGGCCACGACCCCACCGCTCCTCGACCCCGACCTCGCCGCTCCTGGGCCACGACCCCACTGCTCCTGGGCCACGACCCCACCGCTCCTGGGCCACGACCCCACCGCTCCTGGGCCACGACCCCACTGCTCCTGGGCCACGACCCCACCGCTCCTGGGCCACGACCCCACTGCTCCTGGGCCACGACCCCACCGCTCCTGGGCCACGACCCCACAGCTCCTGGGCCACGACCCCACCGCTCCTGGGCCACGACCCCACCGCTCCTGGGCCACGACCCCACCGCTCCTGGGCCACGACCCCACTGCTCCTGGGCCACGACCCCACCGCTCCTCGACCCCACCGCTCCTCGACCCCACGGCTCCTCGACCCCGTCCTCGCCGCTCCTGGGCCACGACCCCACCGCTCCTCGACCCCACCGCTCCTCGACCCCACCGCTCCTCGACCCCACGGCTCCTCGACCCCGACCTCGCCGCTCCTGGGCCACGACCCCGGCGTTCCTCGACCCCGACCCCACCGCTCCTCGACCCCGCCGCTCCTCGACTCCGACCTCGCTGCTCCTCGACCCCGGCCACGCCGCTCCTCGACTCCGACCTCGTCGCGCCTGGGCCACGACCTCACCGCTCCTCGACTCCGACCTCGCTGCTCCTCGACCCCGGCCACGCCGCTCCTCGACTCCGACCTCGTCGCTCCTGGGCCACGACCTCACCGCTCCTGGGCCACGACCTCACCGCTCCTGGGCCACGACCTCACCGCTCCTGGGCCATGGCCTTGCCACTCCTTGACCCAAACCTCGCCGCTCTTTGACTCCGACCTCGCCGCTCTTCAATCCCGACCTCGCTGCTCCTCGACCCCGCCGCTGCTCGATTCCAACCTCGCTGCTCCTGGGCCACGACCTCGCCGCTCCTGGGCCACGACCTCGCCGCTCCTGGGCCACGACCTCGCCGCTCCTGGGCCACGACCCCACTGCTCCTGGGCCACGACCCCACCGCTCCTGGGCCACGACCCCACCGCTCCTGGGCCACGACCCCACTGCTCCTGGGCCACGACCCCACCGCTCCTGGGCCACGACCCCACTGCTCCTGGGCCACGACCCCACCGCTCCTCGACCCCACCGCTCCTCGACCCCACGGCTCCTCGACCCCGTCCTCGCCGCTCCTGGGCCACGACCCCACCGCTCCTCGACCCCACCGCTCCTCGACCCCACGGCTCCTCGACCCCGTCCTCGCCGCTCCTGGGCCACGACCCCACCGCTCCTCGACCCCACCGCTCCTCGACCCCACCGCTCCTCGACCCCACGGCTCCTCGACCCCGACCTCGCCGCTCCTGGGCCACGACCCCGGCGTTCCTCGACCCCGACCCCACCGCTCCTCGACCCCGCCGCTCCTCGACTCCGACCTCGCTGCTCCTCGACCCCGGCCACGCCGCTCCTCGACTCCGACCTCGTCGCTCCTGGGCCACGACCTCACCGCTCCTCGACTCCGACCTCGCTGCTCCTCGACCCCGGCCACGCCGCTCCTCGACTCCGACCTCGTCGCTCCTGGGCCACGACCTCACCGCTCCTGGGCCACGACCTCACCGCTCCTGGGCCACGACCTCACCGCTCCTGGGCCATGGCCTTGCCACTCCTTGACCCAAACCTCGCCGCTCTTTGACTCCGACCTCGCCGCTCTTCAATCCCGACCTCGCTGCTCCTCGACCCCGCCGCTGCTCGATTCCAACCTCGCTGCTCCTGGGCCACGACCTCGCCGCTCCTGGGCCACGACCTCGCCGCTCCTGGGCCACGACCTCGCCGCTCCTGGGCCACGACCTCGCCGCTCCTGGGCCACGACCTCGCCGCTCCTCAACCCCGACCTCGCCGCTCCTCGACCCCGACCTCGCCGCTCCTGGGCCACGACCTCGCCGCTCCTGGGCCACGACCTCGCCGCTCCTCGACCCCGACCTCGCCGCTCCTCGACCCCGACCTCGCCGCTCCTGAGCCATGACCTCGCCGCTCCTGGGCCACGACCTCGCCGCTCCTGGGCCACGACCTCACCGCTCTTCGACCCCAACCTCGCCGCTCTTCGACCCCGACCTCGCCGCTCTTCGACCCCAACCTCGCCGCTCTTCGACCCCGACCTCGCCGCTCTTCGACCCCGACCTCGCCGCTCCTCGACCCCGCCCTCGCCACTCCTGGGCCACGACCTCGCCGCTCTTCGACCCCGACCCCGCCGCTCCTTGACCCCGACCTCGCCGCTCCTCGACCCCGACCTCGCCGCTCCTCGACCCCGACCCCACGGCTCCTCGACCCCGACCTCGCCACTCCTGGGCCACGACCCCACCGCTCCTCGACCCCGACCTCGCCGCTCCTGGGCCACGACCCCACTGCTCCTGGGCCACGACCCCACCGCTCCTGGGCCACGACCCCACCGCTCCTCGACCCCGACCCCACTGCTCCTGGGCCACGACCCCACTGCTCCTGGGCCACGACCCCACCGCTCCTGGGCCACGACCCCACCGCTCCTGGGCCACGACCCCACTGCTCCTGGGCCACGACCCCACCGCTCCTGGGCCACGACCCCACTGCTCCTCGACCCCACCGCTCCTCGACCCCACGGCTCCTCGACCCCACCGCTCCTCGACCCCACCGCTCCTCGACCCCACCGCTCCTCGACCCCACGGCTCCTCGACCCCGACCTCGCCGCTCCTGGGCCACGACCCCGGCGTTCCTCGACCCCGACCCCACCGCTCCTCGACCCCGCCGCTCCTCGACTCCGACCTCGCTGCTCCTCGACCCCGGCCACGCCGCTCCTCGACTCCGACCTCGTCGCTCCTGGGCCACGACCTCACCGCTCCTGGGCCACGACCTCACCGCTCCTGGGCCATGGCCTTGCCACTCCTTGACCCAAACCTCGCCGCTCTTTGACTCCGACCTCGCCGCTCTTCAATCCCGACCTCGCTGCTCCTGGGCCACGACGCCACCGCTCCTCGACCCCGCCGCTGCTCGATTCCAACCTCGCTGCTCCTGGGCCACGACCTCGCCGCTCCTGGGCCACGACCTCGCCGCTCCTGGGCCACGACCTCGCCGCTCCTGGGCCACGACCTCGCCGCTCCTGGGCCACGACCTCGCCGCTCCTGGGCCACGACCTCGCCGCTCCTGGGCCACGACCTCGCCGCTCCTGGGCTACGACCTCGCCGCTCCTCGACCCCGACCTCGCCGCTCCTCGACTCCGACCTCGCCGCTCCTGAGCCATGACCTCGCCGCTCCTGGGCCACGACCTCGCCGCTCCTGGGCCACGACCTCGCCGCTCCTGGGCCACGACCTCGCCGCTCCTCGACCCCGACCTCGCCGCTCCTGGGCCACGACCTCGCCGCTCCTCGACCCCGCCCTCGCCGCTCCTGGGCCACGACCTCGCCGCTCTTCGACCCCGACCCCGCCGCTCCTCGACCCCGCCCTCGCCACTCCTGGGCCACGACCTCGCCGCTCTTCGACCCCGACCTCGCCGCTCTTCGACCCCGACCCCGCCGCTCCTCGACCCCGACCTCGCCGCTCCTCGACCCCGACCCCACGGCTCCTCGACCCCGACCTCGCCACTCCTGGGCCACGACCCCACCGCTCCTCGACCCCACCGCTCCTCGACCCCACGGCTCCTCGACCCCGACCTCGCCGCTCCTGGGCCACGACCCCGGCGTTCCTCGACCCCGACACCACCGCTCCTCGACTCCGACCTCGATGCTCCTCGACCCCGGCCACGCCGCTCCTCGACTCCGACCTCGTCGCTCCTGGGCCACGACCTCACCGCTCCTGGGCCACGACCCCGCCGTTCCTGGGCCACGACCTCACCGCTCCTGGGCCACGACCTCACCGCTCCTGGGCCATGGCCTTGCCACTCCTTGACCCAAACCTCGCCGCTCTTTGACTCCGACCTCGCCGCTCTTCAATCCCGACCTCGCTGCTCCTCGACCCCGCCGCTGCTCGATTCCAACCTCGCTGCTCCTGGGCCACGACCTCGCCGCTCCTGGGCCACGACCTCGCCGCTCCTGGGCCACGACCTCGCCGCTCCTGGGCCACGACCTCGCTGCTCCTGGGCCACGACCTCGCCGCTCCTCAACCCCGACCTCGCCGCTCCTCGACCCCGACCTCGCCGCTCCTGGGCCACGACCTCGCCGCTCCTGGGCCACGACCTCGCTGCTCCTGGGCCACGACCTCGCCGCTCCTGGGCCACGACCTCGTCGCTCCTCGACCCCGACCTCGCCGCTCCTCGACCCCGACCTCGCCGCTCCTGAGCCATGACCTCGCCGCTCCTGGGCCACGACCTCGCCGCTCCTGGGCCACGACCTCACCGCTCTTCGACCCCAACCTCGCCGCTCTTCGACCCCGACCTCGCCGCTCTTCGACCCCAACCTCGCCGCTCTTCGACCCCGACCTCGCCGCTCTTCGACCCCGACCTCGCCGCTCCTCGACCCCGCCCTCGCCACTCCTGGGCCACGACCTCGCCGCTCTTCGACCCCGACCCCGCCGCTCCTCGGCCCCGACCTCGCCGCTCCTCGACCCCGACCTCGCCGCTCCTCGACCCCGACCTCGCCACTCCTGGGCCACGACCCCTCCGCTCTTCGACCCCGACCCCGCCGCTCCTCGACCCCGACCTCGCCGCTCCTGGGCCACGACCCCACCGCTCCTGGGCCACGACCCCACCGCTCCTGGGCCACGACCCCACTGCTCCTGGGCCACGACCCCACCGCTCCTGGGCCACGACCCCACTGCTCCTGGGCCACGACCCCACCGCTCCTCGACCCCACCGCTCCTCGACCCCACGGCTCCTCGACCCCGTCCTCGCCGCTCCTGGGCCACGACCCCACCGCTCCTCGACCCCACCGCTCCTCGACCCCACGGCTCCTCGACCCCGTCCTCGCCGCTCCTGGGCCACGACCCCACCGCTCCTCGACCCCACCGCTCCTCGACCCCACGGCTCCTCGACCCCGACCTCGCCGCTCCTGGGCCACGACCCCGGCGTTCCTCGACCCCGACCCCACCGCTCCTCGACCCCGCCGCTCCTCGACTCCGACCTCGCTGCTCCTCGACCCCGGCCACGCCGCTCCTCGACTCCGACCTCGTCGCTCCTGGGCCACGACCTCACCGCTCCTCGACTCCGACCTCGCTGCTCCTCGACCCCGGCCACGCCGCTCCTCGACTCCGACCTCGTCGCTCCTGGGCCACGACCTCACCGCTCCTGGGCCACGACCTCACCGCTCCTGGGCCACGACCTCACCGCTCCTGGGCCATGGCCTTGCCACTCCTTGACCCAAACCTCGCCGCTCTTTGACTCCGACCTCGCCCGTCTTCAATCCCGACCTCGCTGCTCCTCGACCCCGCCGCTGCTCGATTCCAACCTCGCTGCTCCTGGGCCACGACCTCGCCGCTCCTGGGCCACGACCTCGCCGCTCCTGGGCCACGACCTCGCCGCTCCTGGGCCACGACCTCGCCGCTCCTCAACCCCGACCTCGCCGCTCCTCGACCCCGACCTCGCCGCTCCTGGGCCACGACCTCGCCGCTCCTGGGCCACGACCTCGCCGCTCCTCGACCCCGACCTCGCCGCTCCTCGACCCCGACCTCGCCGCTCCTGAGCCATGACCTCGCCGCTCCTGGGCCACGACCTCGCCGCTCCTGGGCCACGACCTCGCCGCTCCTGGGCCACGACCTCGCCGCTCCTGGGCCACGACCTCGCCGCTCCTGGGCCACGACCTCGCCGCTCTTGGGCCACGACCTCGCCGCTCCTGGGCCACGACCTCGCCGCTCCTGGGCCACGACCTCGCCGCTCCTGGGCCACGACCTCGCCGCTCCTGGGCCACGACCTCGCCGCTCCTGGGCCACGACCTCGCCGCTCCTCGACCCCGACCTCGCCGCTCCTCGACCCCGACCTCGCCGCTCCTGAGCCATGACCTCGCCGCTCCTGGGCCACGACCTCGCCGCTCCTGGGCCACGACCTCGCCGCTCCTGGGCCACGACCTCGCCGCTCCTGGGCTACGACCTCGCCGCTCCTCGACCCCGACCCCGCCGCTCCTCGACCCCGACCTCGCCGCTCCTCGACCCCGACCCCACGGCTCCTCGACCCCGACCTCGCCACTCCTGGGCCACGACCCCACCGCTCCTCGACCCCACCGCTCCTCGACCCCACGGCTCCTCGACCCCGACCTCGCCGCTCCTGGGCCACGACCTCGCCGCTCCTGGGCCACGACCTCACCGCTCCTGGGCCACGACCCCGCCGTTCCTGGGCCACGACCTCACCGCTCCTGGGCCACGACCTCACCGCTCCTGGGCCATGGCCTTGCCACTCCTTGACCCAAACCTCGCCGCTCTTTGACTCCGACCTCGCCGCTCTTCAATCCCGACCTCGTTGCTCCTCGACCCCGCCGCTGCTCGATTCCAACCTCGCTGCTCCTGGGCCACGACCTCGCCGCTCCTGGGCCACGACCTCGCCGCTCCTGGGCCACGACCTCGCCGCTCCTGGGCCATGACCTCGCTGCTCCTGGGCCACGACCTCGCCGCTCCTCAACCCCGACCTCGCCGCTCCTCGACCCCGACCTCGCCGCTCCTGGGCCACGACCTCGCCGCTCCTGGGCCACGACCTCGCCGCTCCTGGGCCACGACCTCGCCGCTCCTGGGCCACGACCTCGTCGCTCCTCGACCCCGACCTCGCCGCTCCTCGACCCCGACCTCGCCGCTCCTGAGCCATGACCTCGCCGCTCCTGGGCCACGACCTCGCCGCTCCTGGGCCACGACCTCACCGCTCTTCGACCCCAACCTCGCCGCTCTTCGACCCCGACCTCGCCGCTCTTCGACCCCAACCTCGCCGCTCTTCGACCCCGACCTCGCCGCTCTTCGACCCCGACCTCGCCGCTCCTCGACCCCGCCCTCGCCACTCCTGGGCCACGACCTCGCCGCTCTTCGACCCCGACCCCGCCGCTCCTCGACCCCGACCTCGCCGCTCCTCGACCCCGACCTCGCCGCTCCTCGACCCCGACCTCGCCACTCCTGGGCCACGACCCCACCGCTCCTCGACCCCGACCTCGCCGCTCCTGGGCCACGACCCCACCGCTCCTGGGCCACGACCCCACCGCTCCTGGGCCACGACCCCACCGCTCCTGGGCCACGACCCCACTGCTCCTGGGCCACGACCCCACCGCTCCTGGGCCACGACCCCACTGCTCCTGGGCCACGACCCCACCGCTCCTCGACCCCACCGCTCCTCGACCCCACGGCTCCTCGACCCCGTCCTCGCCGCCCCTGGGCCACGACCCCACCGCTCCTCGACCCCACCGCTCCTCGACCCCACGGCTCCTCGACCCCGTCCTCGCCGCTCCTGGGCCACGACCCCACCGCTCCTCGACCCCACCGCTCCTCGACCCCACCGCTCCTCGACCCCACCGCTCCTCGACCCCGACCTCGCCGCTCCTGGGCCACGACCCCGGCGTTCCTCGACCCCGACCCCACCGCTCCTCGACCCCGCCGCTCCTCGACTCCGACCTCGCTGCTCCTCGACCCCGGCCACGCCGCTCCTCGACTCCGACCTCGTCGCTCCTGGGCCACGACCTCACCGCTCCTCGACTCCGACCTCGCTGCTCCTCGACCCCGGCCACGCCGCTCCTCGACTCCGACCTCGTCGCTCCTGGGCCACAACCTCACCGCTCCTGGGCCACGACCTCACCGCTCCTGGGCCATGGCCTTGCCACTCCTTGACCCAAACCTCGCCGCTCTTTGACTCCGACCTTGCCCGTCTTCAATCCCGACCTCGCTGCTCCTCGACCCCGCCGCTGCTCGATTCCAACCTCGCTGCTCCTGGGCCACGACCTCGCCGCTCCTGGGCCACGACCTCGCCGCTCCTGGGCCACGACCTCGCCGCTCCTGGGCCACGACCTCGCCGCTCCTGGGCCACGACCTCGCCGCTCCTCAACCCCGACCTCGCCGCTCCTGGGCCACGACCTCGCCGCTCCTGGGCCACGACCTCGCCGCTCCTCGACCCCGACCTCGCCGCTCCTCGACCCCGACCTCGCCGCTCCTGAGCCATGACCTCGCCGCTCCTGGGCCACGACCTCGCCGCTCCTGGGCCACGACCTCACCGCTCTTCGACCCCAACCTCGCCGCTCTTCGACCCCGACCTCGCCGCTCTTCGACCCCAACCTCGCCGCTCTTCGACCCCGACCTCGCCGCTCTTCGACCCCGACCTCGCCGCTCCTCGACCCCGCCCTCGCCACTCCTGGGCCACGACCTCGCCGCTCTTCGACCCCGACCCCGCCGCTCCTTGACCCCGACCTCGCCGCTCCTCGACCCCGACCTCGCCGCTCCTCGACCCTGACCCCACGGCTCCTCGACCCCGACCTCGCCACTCCTGGGCCACGACCCCACCGCTCCTCGACCCCGACCTCGCCGCTCCTGGGCCACGACCCCACTGCTCCTGGGCCACGACCCCACCGCTCCTGGGCCACGACCCCACCGCTCCTCGACCCCGACCCCGCCGCTCCTGGGCCACGACCCCACCGCTCCTGGGCCACGACCCCACCGCTCCTGGGCCACGACCCCACCGCTCCTGGGCCACGACCCCACCGCTCCTGGGCCACGACCCCACCGCTCCTGGGCCACGACCCCACCGCTCCTGGGCCACGACCCCACCGCTCCTGGGCCACGACCCCACTGCTCCTGGGCCACGACCCCACCGCTCCTGGGCCACGACCCCACTGCTCCTGGGCCACGACCCCAACGCTCCTGGGCCACGACCCCACTGCTCCTGGGCCACGACCCCACCGCTCCTCGACCCCACGGCTCCTCGACCCCACGGCTCCTCGACCCCGTCCTCGCCGCTCCTGGGCCACGACCCCACCGCTCCTCGACCCCACCGCTCCTCGACCCCACGGCTCCTCGACCCCACCGCTCCTCGACCCCACCGCTCCTCGACCCCACCGCTCCTCGACCCCACGGCTCCTCGACCCCGACCTCGCCGCTCCTGGGCCACGACCCCGGCGTTCCTCGACCCCGACCCCACCGCTCCTCGACCCCGCCGCTCCTCGACTCCGACCTCGCTGCTCCTCGACCCCGGCCACGCCGCTCCTCGACTCCGACCTCGTCGCTCCTGGGCCACGACCTCACCGCTCCTGGGCCACGACCTCACCGCTCCTGGGCCATGGCCTTGCCACTCCTTGACCCAAACCTCGCCGCTCTTTGACTCCGACCTCGCCGCTCTTCAATCCCGACCTCGCTGCTCCTGGGCCACGACGCCACCGCTCCTCGACCCCGCCGCTGCTCGATTCCAACCTCGCTGCTCCTGGGCCACGACCTCGCCGCTCCTGGGCCACGACCTCGCCGCTCCTGGGCCACGACCTCGCCGCTCCTGGGCCACGACCTCGCCGCTCCTGGGCCACGACCTCGCCGCTCCTGGGCCACGACCTCACCGCTCCTCGACTCCGACCTCGCTGCTCCTCGACCCCGGCCACGCCGCTCCTCGACTCCGACCTCGTCGCTCCTGGGCCACAACCTCACCGCTCCTGGGCCACGACCTCACCGCTCCTGGGCCACGACCTCACCGCTCCTGGGCCATGGCCTTGCCACTCCTTGACCCAAACCTCGCCGCTCTTTGACTCCGACCTTGCCCGTCTTCAATCCCGACCTCGCTGCTCCTCGACCCCGCCGCTGCTCGATTCCAACCTCGCTGCTCCTGGGCCACGACCTCGCCGCTCCTGGGCCACGACCTCGCCGCTCCTGGGCCACGACCTCGCCGCTCCTGGGCCACGACCTCGCCGCTCCTGGGCCACGACCTCGCCGCTCCTCAACCCCGACCTCGCCGCTCCTGGGCCACGACCTCGCCGCTCCTGGGCCACGACCTCGCCGCTCCTCGACCCCGACCTCGCCGCTCCTCGACCCCGACCTCGCCGCTCCTGAGCCATGACCTCGCCGCTCCTGGGCCACGACCTCACCGCTCTTCGACCCCAACCTCGCCGCTCTTCGACCCCGACCTCGCCGCTCTTCGACCCCAACCTCGCCGCTCTTCGACCCCGACCTCGCCGCTCTTCGACCCCGACCTCGCCGCTCCTCGACCCCGCCCTCGCCACTCCTGGGCCACGACCTCGCCGCTCTTCGACCCCGACCCCGCCGCTCCTTGACCCCGACCTCGCCGCTCCTCGACCCCGACCTCGCCGCTCCTCGACCCTGACCCCACGGCTCCTCGACCCCGACCTCGCCTCTCCTGGGCCACGACCCCACCGCTCCTCGACCCCGACCTCGCCGCTCCTGGGCCACGACCCCACTGCTCCTGGGCCACGACCCCACCGCTCCTGGGCCACGACCCCACCGCTCCTCGACCCCGACCCCGCCGCTCCTGGGCCACGACCCCACTGCTCCTGGGCCACGACCCCACCGCTCCTGGGCCACGACCCCACCGCTCCTGGGCCACGACCCCACCGCTCCTGGGCCACGACCCCACCGCTCCTGGGCCACGACCCCACCGCTCCTGGGCCACGACCCCACCGCTCCTGGGCCACGACCCCACTGCTCCTGGGCCACGACCCCACCGCTCCTGGGCCACGACCCCACTGCTCCTGGGCCACGACCCCAACGCTCTTGGGCCACGACCCCACCGCTCCTGGGCCACGACCTCGCCGCTCCTCGACCCCGACCTCGCCGCTCCTCGACCCCGACCTCGCCGCTCCTGAGCCATGACCTCGCCGCTCCTGGGCCACGACCTCGCCGCTCCTGGGCCACGACCTCACCGCTCTTCGACCCCAACCTCGCCGCTCTTCGACCCCGACCTCGCCGCTCTTCGACCCCAACCTCGCCGCTGTTCGACCCCGACCTCGCCGCTCTTCGACCCCGACCTCGCCGCTCCTCGACCCCGCCCTCGCCACTCCTGGGCCACGACCTCGCCGCTCTTCGACCCCGACCCCGCCGCTCCTTGACCCCGACCTCGCCGCTCCTCGACCCCGACCTCGCCGCTCCTCGACCCTGACCCCACGGCTCCTCGACCCCGACCTCGCCACTCCTGGGCCACGACCCCACCGCTCCTCGACCCCGACCTCGCCGCTCCTGGGCCACGACCCCACTGCTCCTGGGCCACGACCCCACCGCTCCTGGGCCACGACCCCACCGCTCCTCGACCCCGACCCCGCCGCTCCTGGGCCACGACCCCACCGCTCCTGGGCCACGACCCCACCGCTCCTGGGCCACGACCCCACCGCTCCTGGGCCACGACCCCACCGCTCCTGGGCCACGACCCCACCGCTCCTGGGCCACGACCCCACCGCTCCTGGGCCACGACCCCACTGCTCCTGGGCCACGACCCCACCGCTCCTGGGCCACGACCCCAACGCTCCTGGGCCACGACCCCACTGCTCCTGGGCCACGACCCCACCGCTCCTCGACCCCACGGCTCCTCGACCCCACGGCTCCTCGACCCCGTCCTCGCCGCTCCTGGGCCACGACCCCACCGCTCCTCGACCCCACCGCTCCTCGACCCCATGGCTCCTCGACCCCACCGCTCCTCGACCCCACCGCTCCTCGACCCCACCGCTCCTCGACCCCACGGCTCCTCGACCCCGACCTCGCCGCTCCTGGGCCACGACCCCGGCGTTCCTCGACCCCGACCCCACCGCTCCTCGACCCCGCCGCTCCTCGACTCCGACCTCGCTGCTCCTCGACCCCGGCCACGCCGCTCCTCGACTCCGACCTCGTCGCTCCTGGGCCACGACCTCACCGCTCCTGGGCCACGACCTCACCGCTCCTGGGCCATGGCCTTGCCACTCCTTGACCCAAACCTCGCCGCTCTTTGACTCCGACCTCGCCGCTCTTCAATCCCGACCTCGCTGCTCCTGGGCCACGACGCCACCGCTCCTCGACCCCGCCGCTGCTCGATTCCAACCTCGCTGCTCCTGGGCCACGACCTCGCCGCTCCTGGGCCACGACCTCGCCGCTCCTGGGCCACGACCTCGCCGCTCCTGGGCCACGACCTCGCCGCTCCTGGGCCACGACCTCGCCGCTCCTCAACCCCGACCTCGCCGCTCCTGGGCCACGACCTCGCCGCTCCTGGGCCACGACCTCGCCGCTCCTCGACCCCGACCTCGCCGCTCCTCGACCCCGACCTCGCCGCTCCTGAGCCATGACCTCGCCGCTCCTGGGCCACGACTTCGCCGCTCCTGGGCCACGACCTCACCGCTCTTCGACCCCAACCTCGCCGCTCTTCGACCCCGACCTCGCCGCTCTTCGACCCCAACCTCGCCGCTCTTCGACCCCGACCTCGCCGCTCTTCGACCCCGACCTCGCCGCTCCTCGACCCCGCCCTCGCCACTCCTGGGCCACGACCTCGCCGCTCTTCGACCCCGACCCCGCCGCTCCTTGACCCCGACCTCGCCGCTCCTCGACCCCGACCTCGCCGCTCCTCGACCCTGACCCCACGGCTCCTCGACCCCGACCTCGCCACTCCTGGGCCACGACCCCACCGCTCCTCGACCCCGACCTCGCCGCTCCTGGGCCACGACCCCACTGCTCCTGGGCCACGACCCCACCGCTCCTGGGCCACGACCCCACCGCTCCTCGACCCCGACCCCGCCGCTCCTGGGCCACGACCCCACCGCTCCTGGGCCACGACCCCACCGCTCCTGGGCCACGACCCCACCGCTCCTGGGCCACGACCCCACCGCTCCTGGGCCACGACCCCACCGCTCCTGGGCCACGACCCCACCGCTCCTGGGCCACGACCCCACCGCTCCTGGGCCACGACCCCACCGCTCCTGGGCCACGACCCCACCGCTCCTGGGCCACGACCCCACCGCTCCTGGGCCACGACCCCACCGCTCCTGGGCCACGACCCCACCGCTCCTGGGCCACGACCCCACCGCTCCTGGGCCACGACCCCACTGCTCCTGGGCCACGACCCCACTGCTCCTGGGCCACGACCCCACCGCTCCTGGGCCACGACCCCACCGCTCCTGGGCCACGACCCCACCGCTCCTGGGCCACGACCCCACCGCTCCTGGGCCACGACCCCACTGCTCCTGGGCCACGACCCCAACGCTCCTGGGCCACGACCCCACTGCTCCTGGGCCACGACCCCACCGCTCCTCGACCCCACGGCTCCTCGACCCCACGGCTCCTCGACCCCGTCCTCGCCGCTCCTGGGCCACGACCCCACCGCTCCTCGACCCCACCGCTCCTCGACCCCACGGCTCCTCGACCCCACCGCTCCTCGACCCCACCGCTCCTCGACCCCACCGCTCCTCGACCCCACGGCTCCTCGACCCCGACCTCGCCGCTCCTGGGCCACGACCCCGGCGTTCCTTGACCCCGACCCCACCGCTCCTCGACCCCGCCGCTCCTCGACTCCGACCTCGCTGCTCCTCGACCCCGGCCACGCCGCTCCTCGACTCCGACCTCGTCGCTCCTGGGCCACGACCTCACCGCTCCTGGGCCACGACCTCACCGCTCCTGGGCCATGGCCTTGCCACTCCTTGACCCAAACCTCGCCGCTCTTTGACTCCGACCTCGCCGCTCTTCAATCCCGACCTCGCTGCTCCTGGGCCACGACGCCACCGCTCCTCGACCCCGCCGCTGCTCGATTCCAACCTCGCTGCTCCTGGGCCACGACCTCGCCGCTCCTGGGCCACGACCTCGCCGCTCCTGGGCCACGACCTCGCCGCTCCTGGGCCACGACCTCGCCGCTCCTGGGCCACGACCTCGCCGCTCCTGGGCCACGACCTCACCGCTCCTCGACTCCGACCTCGCTGCTCCTCGACCCCGGCCACGCCGCTCCTCGACTCCGACCTCGTCGCTCCTGGGCCACAACCTCACCGCTCCTGGGCCACGACCTCACCGCTCCTGGGCCATGGCCTTGCCACTCCTTGACCCAAACCTCGCCGCTCTTTGACTCCGACCTTGCCCGTCTTCAATCCCGACCTCGCTGCTCCTCGACCCCGCCGCTGCTCGATTCCAACCTCGCTGCTCCTGGGCCACGACCTCGCCGCTCCTGGGCCACGACCTCGCCGCTCCTGGGCCACGACCTCGCCGCTCCTGGGCCACGACCTCGCCGCTCCTGGGCCACGACCTCGCCGCTCCTCAACCCCGACCTCGCCGCTCCTGGGCCACGACCTCGCCGCTCCTGGGCCACGACCTCGCCGCTCCTCGACCCCGACCTCGCCGCTCCTCGACCCCGACCTCGCCGCTCCTGAGCCATGACCTCGCCGCTCCTGGGCCACGACCTCGCCGCTCCTGGGCCACGACCTCACCGCTCTTCGACCCCAACCTCGCCGCTCTTCGACCCCGACCTCGCCGCTCTTCGACCCCAACCTCGCCGCTCTTCGACCCCGACCTCGCCGCTCTTCGACCCCGACCTCGCCGCTCCTCGACCCCGCCCTCGCCACTCCTGGGCCACGACCTCGCCGCTCTTCGACCCCGACCCCGCCGCTCCTTGACCCCGACCTCGCCGCTCCTCGACCCCGACCTCGCCGCTCCTCGACCCTGACCCCACGGCTCCTCGACCCCGACCTCGCCACTCCTGGGCCACGACCCCACCGCTCCTCGACCCCGACCTCGCCGCTCCTGGGCCACGACCCCACTGCTCCTGGGCCACGACCCCACCGCTCCTGGGCCACGACCCCACCGCTCCTCGACCCCGACCCCGCCGCTCCTGGGCCACGACCCCACCGCTCCTGGGCCACGACCCCACCGCTCCTGGGCCACGACCCCACCGCTCCTGGGCCACGACCCCACCGCTCCTGGGCCACGACCCCACCGCTCCTGGGCCACGACCCCACCGCTCCTGGGCCACGACCCCACTGCTCCTGGGCCACGACCCCACCGCTCCTGGGCCACGACCCCACTGCTCCTGGGCCACGACCCCAACGCTCCTGGGCCACGACCCCACTGCTCCTGGGCCACGACCCCACCGCTCCTCGACCCCACGGCTCCTCGACCCCACGGCTCCTCGACCCCGTCCTCGCCGCTCCTGGGCCACGACCCCACCGCTCCTCGACCCCACCGCTCCTCGACCCCACGGCTCCTCGACCCCACCGCTCCTCGACCCCACCGCTCCTCGACCCCACCGCTCCTCGACCCCACGGCTCCTCGACCCCGACCTCGCCGCTCCTGGGCCACGACCCCGGCGTTCCTCGACCCCGACCCCACCGCTCCTCGACCCCGCCGCTCCTCGACTCCGACCTCGCTGCTCCTCGACCCCGGCCACGCCGCTCCTCGACTCCGACCTCGTCGCTCCTGGGCCACGACCTCACCGCTCCTGGGCCACGACCTCACCGCTCCTGGGCCATGGCCTTGCCACTCCTTGACCCAAACCTCGCCGCTCTTTGACTCCGACCTCGCCGCTCTTCAATCCCGACCTCGCTGCTCCTGGGCCACGACGCCACCGCTCCTCGACCCCGCCGCTGCTCGATTCCAACCTCGCTGCTCCTGGGCCACGACCTCGCCGCTCCTGGGCCACGACCTCGCCGCTCCTGGGCCACGACCTTGCCGCTCCTGGGCCACGACCTCGCCGCTCCTGGGCCACGACCTCGCCGCTCCTGGGCCACGACCTCACCGCTCCTCGACTCCGACCTCGCTGCTCCTCGACCCCGGCCACGCCGCTCCTCGACTCCGACCTCGTCGCTCCTGGGCCACAACCTCACCGCTCCTGGGCCACGACCTCACCGCTCCTGGGCCACGACCTCACCGCTCCTGGGCCATGGCCTTGCCACTCCTTGACCCAAACCTCGCCGCTCTTTGACTCCGACCTTGCCCGTCTTCAATCCCGACCTCGCTGCTCCTCGACCCCGCCGCTGCTCGATTCCAACCTCGCTGCTCCTGGGCCACGACCTCGCCGCTCCTGGGCCACGACCTCGCCGCTCCTGGGCCACGACCTCGCCGCTCCTGGGCCACGACCTCGCCGCTCCTGGGCCACGACCTCGCCGCTCCTCAACCCCGACCTCGCCGCTCCTGGGCCACGACCTCGCCGCTCCTGGGCCACGACCTCGCCGCTCCTCGACCCCGACCTCGCCGCTCCTCGACCCCGACCTCGCCGCTCCTGAGCCATGACCTCGCCGCTCCTGGGCCACGACCTCGCCGCTCCTGGGCCACGACCTCACCGCTCTTCGACCCCAACCTCGCCGCTCTTCGACCCCGACCTCGCCGCTCTTCGACCCCGACCTCGCCGCTCTTCGACCCCGACCTCGCCGCTCTTCGACCCCGACCTCGCCGCTCCTCGACCCCGCCCTCGCCACTCCTGGGCCACGACCTCGCCGCTCTTCGACCCCGACCCCGCCGCTCCTTGACCCCGACCTCGCCGCTCCTCGACCCCGACCTCGCCGCTCCTCGACCCTGACCCCACGGCTCCTCGACCCCGACCTCGCCACTCCTGGGCCACGACCGCACCGCTCCTCGACCCCGACCTCGCCGCTCCTGGGCCACGACCCCACTGCTCCTGGGCCACGACCCCACCGCTCCTGGGCCACGACCCCACCGCTCCTCGACCCCGACCCCGCCGCTCCTGGGCCACGACCCCACTGCTCCTGGGCCACGACCCCACCGCTCCTGGGCCACGACCCCACCGCTCCTGGGCCACGACCCCACCGCTCCTGGGCCACGACCCCACCGCTCCTGGGCCACGACCCCACCGCTCCTGGGCCACGACCCCACTGCTCCTGGGCCACGACCCCACCGCTCCTGGGCCACGACCCCACTGCTCCTGGGCCACGACCCCAACGCTCCTGGGCCACGACCCCACTGCTCCTGGGCCACGACCCCACCGCTCCTCGACCCCACGGCTCCTCGACCCCACGGCTCCTCGACCCCGTCCTCGCCGCTCCTGGGCCACGACCCCACCGCTCCTCGACCCCACCGCTCCTCGACCCCACGGCTCCTCGACCCCACCGCTCCTCGACCCCACCGCTCCTCGACCCCACCGCTCCTCGACCCCACGGCTCCTCGACCCCGACCTCGCCGCTCCTGGGCCACGACCCCGGCGTTCCTCGACCCCGACCCCACCGCTCCTCGACCCCGCCGCTCCTCGACTCCGACCTCGCTGCTCCTCGACCCCGGCCACGCCGCTCCTCGACTCCGACCTCGTCGCTCCTGGGCCACGACCTCACCGCTCCTGGGCCACGACCTCACCGCTCCTGGGCCATGGCCTTGCCACTCCTTGACCCAAACCTCGCCGCTCTTTGACTCCGACCTCGCCGCTCTTCAATCCCGACCTCGCTGCTCCTGGGCCACGACGCCACCGCTCCTCGACCCCGCCGCTGCTCGATTCCAACCTCGCTGCTCCTGGGCCACGACCTCGCCGCTCCTGGGCCACGACCTCGCCGCTCCTGGGCCACGACCTCGCCGCTCCTGGGCCACGACCTCGCCGCTCCTGGGCCACGACCTCGCCGCTCCTGGGCCACGACCTCGCCGCTCCTGGGCCACGACCTCGCCGCTCCTCAACCCCGACCTCGTCGCTCCTCGACCCCGACCTCGCCGCTCCTGGGCCACGACCTCGCCGCTCCTGGGCCACGACCTCGCTGCTCCTGGGCCACGACCTCGCCGCTCCTGGGCCACGACCTCGTCGCTCCTCGACCCCGACCTCGTCGCTCCTCGACCCCGACCTCGCCGCTCCTCGACCCCGACCTCGCCGCTCCTCGACCCCGACCTCGCCGCTCCTGAGCCATGACCTCGCCGCTCCTGGGCCACGACCTCGCCGCTCCTGGGCCACGACCTCACCGCTCTTCGACCCCAACCTCGCCGCTCTTCGACCCCGACCTCGCCGCTCTTCGACCCCAACCTCGCCGCTCTTCGACCCCGACCTCGCCGCTCTTCGACCCCGACCTCGCCGCTCCTCGACCCCGCCCTCGCCACTCCTGGGCCACGACCTCGCCGCTCTTCGACCCCGACCCCGCCGCTCCTCGACCCCGACCTCGCCGCTCCTCGACCCCGACCCCACGGCTCCTCGACCCCGACCTCGCCACTCCTGGGCCACGACCCCACCGCTCCTCGACCCCGACCTCGCCGCTCCTGGGCCACGACCCCACCGCTCCTGGGCCACGACCCCACCGCTCCTGGGCCACGACCCCACCGCTCCTGGGCCACGACCCCACCGCTCCTGGGCCACGACCCCACCGCTCCTCGACCCCACCGCTCCTCGACCCCACGGCTCCTCGACCCCACCGCTCCTCGACCCCACCGCTCCTCGACCCCACGGCTCCTCGACCCCACGGCTCCTCGACCCCGACCTCGCCGCTCCTGGGCCACGACCCCGGCGTTCCTCGACCCCAACCCCACCGCTCCTCGACCCCGCCGCTCCTCGACTCCGACCTCGCTGCTCCTCGACCCCGGCCACGCCGCTCCTCGACTCCGACCTCGTCGCTCCTGGGCCACGACCCCACCGCTCCTCGACCCCACCGCTCCTCGACCCCACCGCTCCTCGACCCCACGGCTCCTCGACCCCGACCTCGCCGCTCCTGGGCCACGACCCCGGCGTTCCTCGACCCCGACCCCACCGCTCCTCGACCCCGCCGCTCCTCGACTCCGACCTCGCTGCTCCTCGACCCCGGCCACGCCGCTCCTCGACTCCGACCTCGTCGCTCCTGGGCCACGACCTCACCGCTCCTCGACTCCGACCTCGCTGCTCCTCGACCCCGGCCACGCCGCTCCTCGACTCCGACCTCGTCGCTCCTGGGCCACGACCTCACCGCTCCTGGGCCATGGCCTTGCCACTCCTTGACCCAAACCTCGCCGCTCTTTGACTCCGACCTCGCCGCTCTTCAATCCCGACCTCGCTGCTCCTGGGCCACGACGCCACCGCTCCTCGACCCCGCCGCTGCTCGATTCCAACCTCGCTGCTCCTGGGCCACGACCTCGCCGCTCCTGGGCCACGACCTCGCTGCTCCTGGGCCACGACCTCGCCGCTCCTGGGCCACGACCTCGCCGCTCTTGAGCCATGACCTCGCCGCTCCTGGGCCACGACCTCGCCGCTCCTGGGCCACGACCTCACCGCTCTTCGACCCCAACCTCGCCGCTCTTCGACCCCGACCTCGCCGCTCTTCGACCCCGACCTCGCCGCTCTTCGACCCCGACCTCGCCGCTCTTCGACCCCGACCTCGCCGCTCTTCGACCCCGACCTCGCCGCTCTTCGACCCCGACCTCGCCGCTCTTCGACCCCAACCTCGCCGCTCTTCGACCCCGACCTCGCCGCTCTTCGACCCCGACCTCGCCGCTCTTCGACCCCGACCTCGCCGCTCTTCGACCCCGACCTCGCCGCTCCTCGACCCCGACCTCGCCGCTCTTCGACCCCGACCTCGCCGCTCCTGGGCCACGACCCCACCGCTCTTCGACCCCGACCTCGCCGCTCTTCGAGCCCGACCTCGCCGCTCCTGGGCCATGACCCCACCGCTCTTCGACCCCGACCTCGCCGCTCCTGGGCCATGACCCCACCGCTCTTCGACTCCGACCTCGCCCCAAACCTCATTGCTCCTTGACTCCAAACTTGCCTCTCCTTGGCCCCGAACTCTTGCGTAGGCCCCGAACTCTCGCCTCTCCTGGGCCCTGATTGAGCATATAAATCTAGGCTGACACTCCAGTGCAGTGCTGAGGGAGCGTGCACTCAGAGGTACCGCCCTTCTGCCCTTTCAGGTGGACATAAAAGATCCCATAGCAGTATTTTGAAGAAGAGCAAGGGAGTTACCACCAGTGTCCTGGTCAATAATTATCCCTCAATCAACATCATTTAAAAACAGATTATTTGGTCAAGGCTCTAGTTGCAATCTTGTGTGGACGTAAAAGATCCCATTTAAAAGGGCAGGGAAGTTTTCCCCAAACTTCTTGATAATATTTATCCCTCAACCAGCATCACTAAAAACAAATTTGTGGTCATTATCATATTGCTGTTTGTGGGTGCTTGCTGTGTGCTAATTGGCTGCTCCGTTTCCTACATTCAAAAGTACTTCCATTGGCTGTAAAACACTTCGGGATGTCCTGAGGTTGTGAAAGGTGTTATATAAGTGCAAGTCAATCTTTCTTTCTTTCTTTATTCTTTATAGGTTCAGCAATCTACTCCCTGCTACAACCAGGAAATATGTATCCCAACAATTGCTACATAACCAGGTCTGTGTAACTTGAGTTTTCCCGTGTCTATCTGCGTGCGCATTTTGGCTGCGGCTCCGGACCCAAGCCATTCACTTCGATTCCCACTTCTTTCTCCCCCTTTTTCTTTTCTCTCTCTCCCTCCCTGACCGGTCTCTCCTGTCGTCATGCCACCTTTCATCTCTCCTCTCTCGGATACTCTGCCCTCCCAAATCTTCATTACTCTTCAACCTTCCTACTCTCCTGCCGCTGTCCCAGGCTTTGCTCCCTCTTAAATAAGTCTACAGCTTCCCTCTGTGCCCCTCTTGGTATCCTCCGAAGGGCTCACAGTGCCACTCGTTGCTGTCTCCCCTCGAGTAGCAACCCTAGCTATCCCATCCTACTCTCACTGACCTTCCTGCCCAGCTTGCCTACGGGGGGCTAACCTTGCCAATCTCCTTCCCGTCCAACTCACCCCTCCAAGCGCTGACGCTGTGGGTTCTGGCAGTGGATCAGTCATCACCAAACGCTCTCCGCATCTCCTTGCAGAATGCCCATTCACTTGCGAACAAGGCCCATGCCATCCATGAGCTTATCATGGATGGTTGCATTGACAAATTGTGCCTCCCTGATTATAAATCGCTCAACCATCGGTGGCCATGCCTTCATCTGCCAAGGCCCTAAGATCTAGAACTCCCTCCCTAAACCTCTCTGCCTCTCTTTCCTCCTTCAAAACGCTCCTTAAAACCTACCTCTTTGACCAAGCTTTTGGTTATGTGCTGTACATTCTTCTCATCTGGCTTGGCATTAAATTTATTTTTTGTCTTATAACGCTTCTGTGAAGTGCCTGGTGATGTTTCACTACATTAAAGGTACAATATAAATACACGTTGTTGTGTTGACATTATGGCCCTGATGGAAACTTGGTTGAGGAGGTGATGATACCTTACGCTTAAATGAAGCCTCCTCGATTGGCTATGCCTGATTTCGCCCAGACCGCCATGGTGGCATTGTGGCTCTCATCAACAAATCACACCTTGGTCTGTCCCCCTACTTCTCTGGCACTATCTCCTCCTTTGAGCATCTCACCTTGTTCCACCCCTCTCGCCTCTCATTTTAAATTCCCGTTCTCTACCACCCACCCAAGTATCAAACATTTTATCGCCAAGTTATCGTCTCTGCTTTCCTCCCTCAGCCTCTGTACCGAGCGACTTCTCATCCTCGGTGATTTTAACCTCCATCTTAATTCATCATGCTCTCTCTCCTCAGTTCACTGCCCTCCTACACTCCCTTAATCTCACCCTCCATGTGAACTCCCCAACCCATGCTCACGATCATCAACTTGACCTTGCCATCTCTCGTGGCCTCGCTATTTATTCCCAGCATGTCAATTACAGATAAGGCCATCTCTGACCACTTCCTTCTATGGCTCTCCACCACATCCCCTTTCCCTTACCCAAATCTACCTCCTTCTTTGTTCGCCCCTGGGAAAAATTCTTTCCTGACCCTCTTACAACTGCACTTATGAACTCCCAACTGTCCAGCCTTTGATCCTCCATTCACCATGACATTTCTGCAGCCCTGATATGCTCAACCACACCCTCACCACCACCTGTGATGCCCTAGTCCCTATTAAAACCATTACTCTCTCTCACGCTGGCCGTTCCTCCTCATCTTTGCTCCCTCAAATCCAAGGGGCACAGACTTGAACGGATGTGGCCAGCAGCTGGTTTAGCCATTCACCTGCAGATCTGACTGGATCACAGAGCATTATCGGGTCCTACTCATAGTCTGCCAAAACTGCTCACTATTCCAGGATCATTCTGGAATGTAAAGATAACCCCCGGCTTCTATTCTCTGCTGCTAACCGTCTTCTTAAACCCCTCTCCCCTGTCTCCTGCAACCTCACCTCCAACAATTGCGAGGAGCTCATGGACATCTTTGTCTCTAAGATTGAGACCATCCAATCAGCCGCCTCTGCCACTTGCCTTCCTTCTCCAGGCCCACCGGGCCAAACTTCCTCTGAGGTTTCTCCCTGCCCTAGCCCTGAACTCGTATCTCTCTCCAGTTTCTCTCCGATGCCTCCCCTTGACCTCTCCATGACCTCTCCATGCTTATCCTGTCCATGAGACCCACTTCCTGCTCCCTCGACCCTATTCCCACTAAACTGCTGACCACCCAACTTCCTTTTTTGGCTCTCATATTAGCCGACATTGTTAATGGTTTACTCGTCTCAGGTATTGATCCCTCTCCTTCAAATCTGCCATCATCACCCCTCTCCTCAAAAAAACAACCCTTGACCCCTTTGTCCTTGAAAACTGCTGCCCCATCTCCAACCTCCCTTTCCTCTCCAAAGTCCTTTTAACGTGTTGTCACCTCTGAAATCCATGCCCATCTTTCCCGGAACTCCATGTTTGAACCCCTCCATTTAGGTTTCTGCCCCCTGCCACAGTACTGAAACGGCTCTCATCAGAGTCATAAATGACATCCTTTGTGACTGTGACAAAGGTAAACTATCTCTCCTTGTCCTTTTTGACCAGTCTGCAGCCTTTGACACGGTTGAACACTCCATCCTCCTCCAACGTCGTCCAGCTGGGTGGGACTGCACTCGCCTGGTTCCATTCTAATCTATCTAATCATAGCCGGAAAATCACCTGCAATGGCTTCTCTTCCCACTCCCACATCGTTACATCCGGGGTCCCCCATGAATCTATCCTTGGCCCCCTCCTATTTCTTACTTTTTTATGCTGGCCCTTGGCGACATCATCCGAAAATACGGCCTTAGTTTCCACATATACGCTGGTGACATCACCACCACTTCTCTCGACCCCTCTACCGCCTCTAAATTGTCAGATTGCTTGTACTGGATGAGCAGAAATTTTCTCCAATTAAAGCTAGGCCCTGAGTGTGGAGCAGAGTGTTAAGGGAGGCATTCCACACCTCTCTTAGGGTGCTAGGCCGGCTGGGCAACTGAAAATCCGCTGCGAAAGAGCCGGCCTCGGAACATACTAAGAGCGGCTTCCCTGGAAAAAAAAATTGCCCAAAAAAACAAACCTTGATCACCCCACATAAAGATAATTCGCAAAAATTAAACAAAAAAAACCAATCACACTTACCTCAGGTAGTCGTTCCTTGCTGGAACAGCTCAGACCGCCCGTTTTCCCAGGCGGACCCACTAGGGCGCCCTACGGGTCCTGCTGCAAACAAATTTCACAACAGTGTCACATTGGGGGGGGGGCGATGCACACTGGCTCGACTCTCCCGGGTGGTACTGCTCCAAGCCGCCGCAAAACCAGCACCAAATGTCCCGGCGGGGCACTGAAAGCTAGCCGCTCCACTGGAAATCATTTCAACTGCCATTAACACCCTTCCGGGGAGCGAACAGAGGCAGCAACAGACCGAAAATCCATCCTTTGGTCTTTGGTCCCCGTCACAAACTTCCTTAGTCACTGACTCGATCTCTCTCCCCAGCATCTGTCTGAGGCTGAACCAGACTGTTCATAACCTTGGTGCCATATTTGACCCTGATTCCGACCACATATCCACTGCATAATTAAGACCGCCTATTTTCACCTCCGTAACATGACTCGCCTCCTCCACTCTTGTCTTAGCTCATCTGGTGCTGAAACCCTCATCCATGCCTTTGTTACCTCTAGACTGACTATTACAGTGCACTCCTGGCTGGCCTCCCACATTCTACCCTATGTAAACTTGAGGTCATCAAAAACTCAGCAGCCAAGTCCCGCTCACTGACCTTCATTGCCTTCCGGTTAAGGAATGTCTCAATTTCAAAATTCTCATCCTTGTTTACAAATCCCTCCATGGCCTCGCCCCTCCCTATCTCTGTAATCGCCTTCAGCCTCACGAACCTCCCCCCCTCCACAACCTCTACCCCCGCCCTGCCCCGAGTTGTCTGCACTCCTTAGATTCTGCCCACTTGAGCATCACTGAATATAATTGCTCAACCATTGGTGGCCGTGCCTTCCCTTGCCTAAACCTCTCCGCCTCTGTATCTCTCCTCTTTTAAGACGCTCCTTAGAACCTAACTCTTTCGCCAAGCTTTTGGTCATCTGCCGTAATTTCTTCATACGTGGCTCGTTGTCAACTTTGAGTCTTATAATACAGCTGTAAAGCACCTCGGGATGTTTTACTACGTTAAAGGTGTTATATAAATACAAGTTGTTGTTGTTATTGTTGGATACTGTAATACTTGTGAGAAATAAGAATTAATGTTGCAACCAGTGTGGGAAAAGTAATAGTCATGTTTATAATCAGAATATTTGACATAACATAACATGTGAAAGTTGTTTACTTTTATTTCATTTACTTCACATGTAAACTTTGCAGAGCAGAAAGATTTATTGGAAAAGTGAAAAAGTGCACTTTGTAAGCAAATTCTAAAGTTGAAAAGGAAAAATTCAGAGAAGCAAAGAAGGAAAAAGGCAGAAGGATGATAAAACAGAAATTGCAAAGAGAAATAAATCACAAACAACTGCAAAACAGGCAAAGTTACCCAATGGAAACTGGTCATCATTGCAGCAGACACTGAAGTGGGATGGGGACTTGGAGGCAGCCAGGAAGCTGCAAAAGGAATTAGATAAAATCTGTAAATGGACAGATCATGAAGCTATAAAACATTGGAAGGATAATGGGTGCCATACACATACTATGGATGGTGTGGTAAAAGATAAAGATGACTTTGAAAGGGATCAAAGGGTGATAATAGATGTAGCACTTAACATGTCAAATCAGCATGGAACAGCAATAAACAGAGTGAAGAGAATGCTGAATTATAGGGCTAGATCTGTAGTATATAACTTGGAAGCTGTCATGCTGAAACTGAGTATGGTGCTGTGGTCAGATCACCCCTCGAGTACTGTGTCCAATTTTGAGAAAAGTAATCAAGCTAATTCCTAGTGTCAAAGGAATGAGGAAAGACTGGAAAAATTGCGGATTTTATTATGGAACAACAACAACTTTTATTTATACGCCTTTAACGTAGTAAAATGCCCCAGGGCGCTTCACAGGAGTGTTACGACAAAACAAATAAATTTGACACCGAGCCACATAAGAAGAAATTACAGCAGATGACCAAAAGCTTGGTCAAAGAGATAGGTTATTAAATCAAACAGGATAGTAAATGGTATAGATAAACTAAATCTGGAACTCAGGATAAGTCATGACATTAGAACAAAGGAGTATAAATTAAAATAGATGAAAGGATCATCTAGAAGAGGCAGAGTTTCATTCAAAGAGTGGCCAACACTATGAGCCCAAGTTTCGGGTGGAGTTGCTCCTATTTGTTTGGAGCAACTAGTTTAGTTTAGAGTATCTTAGGAATCGCAATTCTCGGCATTTAGTTTGCTCCAGTTCTAGTGAGTTAGTTTACTTTCGTTTTAATTCAGTTTTTTTTTCAAAAGGGGGCGTTACCAGCCACTTACACCTGTTTTGCAAATTTAGGCACCGAAAAGTTACTCCAAACTAACTTAGAAAGGAGTAAGTGTCGACTTTTGTACGCTCAGAAAAACCTTGCGTACACTTTAGAATTAGGCGCGGGGGGGAGGAAGGGAAGTTAGAGGGAAGTTAAGGGATTTTCCAAAGCATTAAACACTTCACTTTTAAAAATAAAGAACCATCATCAATAATAAATGATAAATCAATCAATAAATCAATAAATAAAAAATAAAAAAACATGCAATAAATCAATAAAAAATAAAAAGTTCCTATCTCACTTACCTGTTCAGGAGCCCGGCCAGGGCTAGGGGCTGCGTACTTCGGGCCCCTCCCACACAGCCAGCAGCACACGCACACAGAATCTGGGGGGCAGGAGCTACTGCGCACGCGTGCAGCTGCCAGCACTCTTTTTGGCCCAGGGCTGTAGCTCCGCCCCCCCCGCTGCTGTGCTGCGTCTTGCTGACTGCTGAATAGACCTGCTGCACTCGGAGAATCACAAGGTAAGTTTTTGGCACGCTTTTCATTCCACAAAATAGGCAGGCCTCTCGGAGGTGCGCCGTTTTAGCGGATATCGGAAACTTGGGCCCTTAGAGTGGCATTCTGGGCAGGGCAGTGGAGGTGCAAAACTTAGAATCATTCAAGTTATGGTTTGATAATGTAATGGAGGACTTTATATTTATCTTGTGGATGCATGATTGAAGATGGCCCCAATGTCTTACATAGGATTACATATATAGAAATAGGCCATTCGGCCCAACCAGTCCATGCTCCAACCGTTTATGCTTCACTTGAGTCTCCTCCCATCTTTCCTCATCTAAGTCTATCAGCATAACCCTCTATTCCCTTCTCCCTCACATGCTTGTCTAGCCTCCCCTTAAATGCATCTATACTATTTACCTCAACCACTCCCTGTGGTAGCGAATTCCTCATTCTCACCACTCTTTGGGTAAAGAATCTTCTTCTGAATTCCCTATTGGATCTCTTAGTGACTATCTTATATTGAAGGCCTCTAATTATTCTCTTCCCCACAAGTAGAAACATTCTCTCTGTATCCATTCTATAAAAACCTCTCATAATTTTCAAGATCTCTATTAGGTCACCTCTCAGCCTTCTTTTTTCAAGAGAAAAGAGACCCAGCCTGTTCATTCTTTCCTGATATGTATCCCCTCGCATTTCTGGTATCATCCCTGTAAATCTTCTCTGCACCCTCTCCAGTGCCTCTATATTCTTTTTAGGAATATGGCGACCAGAATTGTACACAGTACTCTGTGTGATCTAACCAAGGTTCGATACAGGTTTAGCATAACTTCTCCATTTTTCAATTCTATCCCTCTAGAAATAAACCCTCGTGTTTGGTTTGCTTTTTTTAAATGGCCTTGCTAACCTGTGTCACAACTTTTAGCGATCTGTGTATTTGTACTCTGAAATCCCCTTGTTCCTCCACCTAGACTCGCACCCTCCAAATAATAAGTGACCTCCCTATTCTTCCAATGCAATACTTTATCTTTATCTGTGTTGAACTTCATTTGCCAATTATATGCCCATTCTGCAAGTTTATTAATATCCTCCTGTATTTTGTTGCAGTCCTCCTCAGTATTGACTATTGCCCCCAATTTGGTATCATCTGCTAATTTAGAAATTGTGTTTTTGATTCCAATGTCTAAATCGTTAAAATAAATTGTGAACAAAGGTCCCAGCACTGACCCTTGTGGAACATCACTACCCACTTCTGCCACTGTGAATAGCTACGTTTTACCCCTACTCTCTGCTTTCTGTCTTGTAGCCAGTTAGCTATCCATTCTGCTACTTGTCCCCTGACTCTGCATTCTCTGACCTTCAGTTTATTATGGGTCCATTAAGGGTACCTTATCGAAGGCCTTTTGAAAATCTCGATAAATTACATCTACTGCGTTACTATTGTCTACCCTCTCTCTTACCTCTTCAAAAAATTCAAAGAGGTTGATCAACCAAGACTTTCCCTTTTGAAATCCATGCTGACTATTCGTTATTATATTTTTGGTTTCTAGATAGTCATCTATTTTCTCCTTTAGTAGGGATTCCATTATTTTTCCTATCACCGATGTTAAGTTGACTGGTCAATAATTTCCTAGACATGTTCTATCCCCGTTCTTAAATATAAGTATTACTTTAGCTATCCACCAGTTCTCTGACATTACACCCTTTTCGAATGAATTATTAAATATGTGTAGTAAGGGCTCTGCTTATCTCTTCCCTAGATTTTTTTAAAACGCATGGATGCAATCCAAATGAACCAAGGGTTTTATCCTCTTTGAGTTTGATTCATTTATTTAACATAACCCCTCTTTTTATTTTAAATGTACTTATCTCATTACTAATCTCATCATCCAATGTCATGTCCCCCTTTTCTACTTCCCTGGTAAATACTGAAGCAAAATAATTATTTAATCTTTCTGCCATCTCTCTATCGTTACCTGTGGTATTATCCTGTCTATCCTTTCATGGCCCTATTCCCATCCCAACCTTCCTTTTTTTTATTGATGTGCCTGTAAAATATTTTACTATTTTATTTTATGTTCCTTGATAATTTAATTTCATAATTCCTCTTTGCCTTCCCAGTTGTTTTTTTGACTTCTCTCCTAATCTTTTCACATTCTCCCTTATCATGCACTCCCCTGCTGTCTATGTATGTTAATTATCCCTCTTTCCTTACCCTCAATTGTTCCCATATGGCTTTATTCATCCATGTTTAGTTTGTTCTTTTCTTTTAGTGGAATATATTTTTCCTGGACTCTGTTGAACACCGTTTTAAATGTTTCCCATTGCTGCTCTACATCGTTTTTTGCCAATATTGTTGCCCATTTTATTTTCCCAAGTTCTATTCTCAGCCCTTCAAAATCAACTTCCCTCCTATCTATTACCCTGGTTTTCATCATACTTATGTCCTTCTCAATTATCATCTTAAAGGATATTATATTATGGTCACTATTGGCTAGATGCTCCCCTACTTTTACTTCTCTTATCTGCTCTGGTTAATTCCCCATTACTAGATCCAATAGTGAATCCTCCCTTGTTGGCCTTTTTACATATTGGTTTAAAAAAGAGTCCTCTACATATTGTAGGAACTCCAATCCCGTATCCCATTTAACTACCTCTTCTGTCCAATTAATGTCAGAGTAATTGAAATCCCCGATGATCATTATTCTATGTTTTTTACTCATTTCCCCAATTTGTCTGCATATTTCTTTCTCCACCTCCCTTCCACTTTTAGGTGGTCTGTCGACTACATCTATTAGTAAGATTGATCCTTTATTATCTTTTATCGCAATCCATACAGGTTCTATTTTTGTCTTGCTGATAGCTGCGTCACTTTTTTCTACTGCCATTATGTTATCCCTAATAAGTACAGCTACTCCACCTCTGCTTTTTCCCTATCTTTTCTAAATATGCCATACCCTGCAATGTTTAATTCCCAGTCCTGATTTTTCTGTAGCCATGTCTCAGTAATCCCTACTATGTCTGGTTCCTCACAACGCATGATTACCTCCAGCTCCCCTATTTTATTACGGACACTGTGTGCATTGCTGTACAGACAGTTTAACTCATTTTTAATAGGATTTCCTCTCACTTTATGTTTAACCATCTTTTTAGTCTCCTGTTCTGTAACTCTATTTATTCCCTTGCCATCAATGTCCTCCCTTACTTTATTCTTTCCTATGCTCTTTTCCTGTTTTGTTTATATTTAGGCTGGTTATGTTTCTTGTAGATCTCTCTCCCGATCTTATTAGTTTAAAGCCTTTTCCACCTCCCTATTTACCCTTTCCACTAAGACACGGGTCCCATCCCGGTTCAGGTGGAGCCCGTCCCATCAGTACAGCTCCGTCCTGTCCCAGAACTAGTGCCAGTGTCCCATGAAAAGGAACCTCTCTTTCCCATAGCAGCCCTCTAGCCACGTGCTAATTCGCTTGATCTATCTGCTTCTATGCCAATTTGCGCATGGCTCAGGCAATAATCCAGAGATTATTACCCTTGAGGTCCTGCTTTTTAATTTAGAGCCTAACTCCTGATACTCTTTCAGCAGGACCTCATCCCTGTTCCTACCTATATCATTTGTTTCAGCATGGACCATGACAACTGGATTTAACCCCTCCCTTTCCAAGTTCCTCTCCAGCCACCGTGAGATATCCCTTACCCCGGCAACACGCCCTTTGAGATTCTTGTTCTTGGCTGCAGAGGACACTATCTATCCCCCTAATTATAGAGTCTCCTATCACTACCACATTTCTATTCTGTTCTCCCCGCCCCCCCCCACCTCCCCTTGGACAGCCTTCTGAGCCACGGTGCCTTGGTCTGCATTATGACTTTGCTCCCTGCAATCTTTCTCCTTGTCCTCACAAGTAGCAAGTACATTGTACCTGTTGGACAGGACCAGTGTCTGTGGGACTTCTTTCTCAACCTCTCCTAAATCCGGCTCCCTAACAGTCTCTTTCCTGAACCTGTGCTTTCCTCTGGGGTATGATTTTTTTCTGGATAAAACTGTCCAAAAATTCCTGCCCCTCCTTTATGTGTCGGAGTGTCTCCAACTCATAGTCCAGTTTAATTACATTAAGCCGGAGAGATTTGAGATGGAGACATCTCCTGCAGACGTGTTTCTCGGAACAGTCTCGCTGCCCACAAACTCCCACATACTGCAGACCAGGCACACAACCTGTTCTGCCATATCTTAGTCTAGCCTTATTTTATTTATTTAATTAGTTAAAGACTTTAATGAATGATTATTTATAGTTATATTAGTTAAGCTATAAGTTTAATACAGAACTTTATAGTTTCTCGCACTAGTTTAAACCACAGTCCTAGGTTAGTGAGAAAAGTGAGAAAAAACCCTTCATACGCACCAACCAATCACATATCTATTGTCCTTGGTTTTTTGGAAATCATTATAGGCTCTGCCGCTGTTGATACCTATTCCAATTAGCTCCTTCCCCGAATTCCCACCCTTTCCAAATTCCCAAATAAAACACTCTGGTTAAGTGCTATAGAAGCCTCACCCAAGTTACAAGTGATGACAAAGCCTCCCTGCTCTCGGTGATCAGGACAAATACTTACAGTTGCCTGACAGTTAACTGCCACAGGCAGGCAGCCTCTGTTAACTACAGTTTTTAAAGTTCTAGGTTTAAATCAAAATATTGAATTAAATTTTATTATTTACAGCTTCTACTTACCAATACTTACCAGAAATTCCCACTCTTTCCAAATTCCCAAATAAAACACTTGAGTTATGTGCACTCCGGTTAAGACACTCTGGGGCCAAAATTGTCCTCGGCCCAAAACGGGGTGCACCAACCGATTTTTAAGTGTTCCATCCGCCCTTGCGTGGGGTGGACAATCTGGCAATTTTAAGCACTTTGTTTCTTGTTCAGTTGGAGTGGTGTTGGTGTCGGGAGAGGGGCGGAAGTGCAGGCTGGTTGGAGTGGCTGTCATCAGCGGAGCAGAAGTGGGGGTGGGCCTGAGCGGCTTTCGCTCCAAGTCATCAGCGCCGCGCTGATGATGTCACTACATCCCTCCCCTTCAGCTAAAGGGGAGGGCCACTGCAAACACTGCTGCCAATTTAGTGGCAAACATTGGGCCACTAGGGAGGATTTCGGCTGGGCCAGTGGCCTGGCACCCAAGAGGAGGTGCCAGACTGCCCAGCCAAACCTGTGGGCATAATTGTCAGCCCGACCTGGCAGTCACGCAACGTGTGGGGTGGAAAGGGGGTCGCTGCCAGTCGGTAAGGGGTCAGCGCATGGCCGACGCAGTGACAACACGGGCAGAGCGGAAACCGTTCCCGCTGCTTCTGGCCAGGGGGCCCTCCGGTCAGTTAGGCCGCTCCGCTCCATTTATGGGGCCCATAAATATAAGATAGTCACCAATAAATCTAATAGGCAATTCGGGAGAATCTTCTATACTCAGAGTGGTGAGAATGTGGAACTCACTGCCACAAGGAATGGTTAAGCGAATAGTATAGATGCATTTAAGAGGAAGCTAAATAAGCATATGAGGGAGAAGGGAATAGGTTATGTTGATGGGGTGAGATGAAGTAGGGTGGGAGGAGGCTCGAGTGGAGCATAATCGTTGGCATGGACCGGTTGGGCTGAATGGTCTGTTTCCATGCTCTAACTTCTATGTAAAAAAACAGAATTTGGGATTACATGGCAAAAGGGAGTAATACGAGTCTGACTCAGCTCCAGCGGGAGTATCATGTACTGTAGTGGTCACTGTACCACAGTGCATCCTGGTCTTGGAAAGGATGTGTAGGAGAGCAATTAAAAGAGTCTAATGAAAGCTGAAAGTGTTTTCAGTGGAGAAAAGCTCAGGGGAGCCGTTATCACAGGTTCGAAGAGGGACAGATAAACATAATTCTAATCAATTATTGGGCATAACTTGGGCTCATGGGCTCAAGCCCAGAAGTGGGAAAGAGAACAGACAATTTAGATTAAACTATTTAACACATAGGGCCATAAGTGTGCGGAGCACACTGCTCAGCAAGCAGTGGAGACGGATGGTGCCAACAAACTCAAGGGGGAGGTTTTTTGGCCAAAAGTAATTGGCGGGGGTGGGGGGTTAAGAGATAGAAGCCGAGAAAGTTCTGTTGGTGATAGATGGAATGGCTGTTATTGAAGGGTGACAGAGCCACAGTATTGTGATTTGGTTGTGGTGCTCGGCTCACACATAGATTTGCCAGATTTTAATTTGTAGGAAATAGCTTTTGGGCTTTATTATGTGAAGAATGCACAGTCGGGGAATTAAACTTGTTATTACTCGAGAATAGGCAGTTCAATGAAAAGCATACAATATTCCAAGGCTTACACCTGACTTGTGTGGTGCACTTGTTAGTCTTCATGTGACACCAGAGGCTGTGGTCTGTGAGTTTGCCGACGGTTGAGCTAATCTATTCAGGAGCTAAAAGCTGCCTTTTGTTCAGTACTGTGGGTAATGCATTCAATGCTCCACTAATATTTCAATTGACAGAAAGCCAGCAAGAGCAGGAAAGGGCTACCTGTGGTCTCAGATATCATGCAAACCACCTCGATCATACATGGTGAGAAACTTTAAATGTTGGTGTTCAGAGAGATTTGGGTGTCCTCGTGCAAGAAACACAGAAAGCTAGCATGGAGGTACAGCAAGCAATAAGGAAGGCAAATAGCATATTGGTGTTTATTGCAAGGGGGTTGGAGTATTAGACTAAGGAAGTCTTGTTATAATTGTACAGGGCCTTGGTGACACCACATCTGGAGTACTGTGCAGCTTTGGGGGCCAAAATTGGCCACCGCCCAAAACGAGGTGCACCTAACGTTTTGGAAGTGTTCCAGCCACCCCAATACATGGGGCAGCCAAACCGGAGAAATTCAGCACTTGATGCTTTTTTTCGAACGGGGTGGCAGCGGCCTCATCATCGGGTTTGGAGTGGGGGGGGGGTGGTGGAGTGGCCGTCACTAGCGGGATGGAAGTGGGGGCGGGACTAGGTGACCGACGCTGCAAGGCATCAGCGCCATGCTGATGGCGTCATCACGCTGGCACGTCACAGGGTCTCTCCCCATCAGTTAAAGGGGAAGGCCTCTGCGAACTCTGCAGCCACTTTAGTGGCAAACACTGGGCCACCAGGGAGGGTTTTGGCCAGGCCAGTGGTCTAACACCCAGGAGTGGGTGCCAGGCTGCCTGTTGGTGACCCGGCTGAACCCGCGGCTATAATTGTCGGCATGACTGGCAGTCGGCCGACAAAGAAAACTAAGATGGCGTTGCCACCTCCCCTTTAAGGGCGGCCGTGCCGCCAAGCAACAGAAAAATTACCGACAGCAAAAGCTGTCATGGGCACCGAACAGCGGGTGGGCCGCTCCCACGGGGCAATTCCGGGAAAGGGGCAATTTGATGAAGGGGTCCCCGCCAGTCGGTAAGGGGTCGGGGCGTGCACGACGCAACGGGAAAATGGGCAGAGTGGCCCCGGACACCGCTCCAAACCTGAGGAAGGGCAAGTTTCAAAAGGGGTCATTTCTGCCCCTCAGTCTCCTTATCTAAGGAAGGATATACTTGCTTTGGAGGCGGTGCAATGAATCATAGAATAGAATCATAGAAATTTACAGCACAGAAGGAGGCCATTTCAGCCCATTGTGTCCGTTTCGGCTGACCAAGAGCTATCCAGATTAATCCCACTTTCCAGCTCTTGGTCCATAGCCCTGTAGGTTATGGCACTTTAAATGCACATCCAAATATTTTTTACCCGCATTACAGCAATGACTACACTTCAAAAATAATGTCTTGACAGCAGAGTGCTTTGTGATATCCTCGATGATATTTAGGGCTCAAGTTTCGGCCTCAGTTGCTCCTGATTTTTTGGAGCAACTGGTGTAGAACGGAGTATCTTAGAAATTCAAATTCTCGGCATTTAGTTTGCTCCAGTTCTAGTCAGTTAGAACAGTTTCACTTTGGAACAGAATTTTTTTTTTAAAGGGGGCGTGTCCGGCCACTTACGCCTGTTTTCAAAGTTTCGGCAGTGAAAACTTACTCCAAACTAACTTAGAATGGAGTAAGTGAAGATTTTTGTACGCTCGAAAAAACCTTGTCTACACTTTAGAAAATCAGGCGTAGGTTACAAATCAGGCTACAAATCAGGCGTAGGGAATGGTGGGGGGGGGTGGGTTTAAAGGGAAGTTTACAAACATTAAACACTTCAGTTTTACAAATAAAGAGCCATCATCAATAATAAATGATAAAAACATCAATAAATCAACCAATAAATCAATCAAAAAAAATTAATAACAAATAATTTAAAAAAATCAATAAATAAAACATTTTCGACTTACCAACTGCAGCACCGGGAGCCCTGCAACAGCGTGCTGGGATGCCCCCCCCCCCCCCACCACAGTGTGCTTCTGTCAGTGTCTCTATCTCCCTGTCTGTCTGTCTGTGTGTGTCTCTCACTCTCTGTCAGTGTCTGTGTTTCTGACAGTGAGGGGAGGGGGAGGAGGGGAGTAGAGGGAGAGAGGGGGGGAGCAGAGGGAGGGGAGGGAGGGAGGCAGAGGGGGAGGGAGGGAAGGGGGAGGGATGGGGAAGGGGGGAGAAGGGAGAGGAGAAGGGGGGGAGGAGGAGAAGGGGGGAGAAGGGGAAAGGGGGGAGAAGGGAAAGGGGGGAAGGGGAAGGAGGGGAGGGGAAAGGAGAAGGGGGTAAAGGAGAGGGGGGTGAAAGGAGAAGGGGGGAAGGAGAAGGGGGGGAGGCTGAACGGGGGGGGGGGGGGGGGAGGCTGAACGGGCCAGGCCCGGCCGGGCCCAAGACTTCGGGCAGGGCCCGTCCCCAGCACCAGATTTACAGGTAGGTGGCGTTGGATCGGGTCGGGTCCGGGGTCAGGAGCGCGGGACGGGTCGGGGGGAGCGCGGGTCAGGGTCGGGAGCGCAGGTCAGGTCGGGGACACTCCGGGGGGGGGGGGGGCGGTGGTCGGGAGCACGGGTCGGGTCGGGGGGGGAGGGGGAGGAGGGAGGTCGGTTCAGGTCGTTTCGTGTCGGGGGTGGGGGGAAGGAGGTCAGGTTGGGTCAGGTCGGGTCCGGGGGGGGTCGGGAGCGCGGGTTGGGTCGGGGGGGGTGGTGGGAGGGAGGTCGGTTCGGTTCGGGTCTGGGGGGGGGAGCGCGGGTCGGGTCTGGTCCGGGGGCGGGAGGGGGGGGATGCGGGAGTCGAGTCGGGTCGGGAGGAAGCAGGAGCTGGGTGTGGGAGGAGCCTTATTCACGCAGCCCCAGTGAGGCCATTCGGCCAGGGCTAGGGGCTACGTGCTTCGGGCCCCTCCCACACAGTTTTGGGCGCCTGGAGCTACTGCACATGCGCGCCCACTGTAGCGCGCATGTGCAGAAGTCCCGGCACTGTTTTCAGCACAGGGACCTAGCTTCGCCCCCCACAGCTCGTGCTGCACCGCGCCCGGCTCAAGAGGACCAGCAGGGAGCCGGAGAATCTGGAAGTTTTTTTTAGGCGCACTTTGTGGCGCGAAAAACGGGCGTCCAGGTCGGGGCTGCGCCGTTCTAGGCGCGGCCCGAAACTTGGGCCCATACATGCAAGTTCTTTCTTGTTGTGTACCAAACATTCTTTCATGAAGATATTTGGGCACATGTGTGGCATGCTTTTTAGGGTGTCAAATATCCACATTGAAAGGAGGTGACTGGTTTACTGAAATGAAGCTGATATATTGATAGTGAGACTGAAGCCAGGAGTTAAGAATGTACATTCCCACTCCAGGCTGCCACTCCAGTGCCAGTACTGAGGGAGTGCTGCGCTGTCGGAGGTGCCGTCTTTCGGATGAGACGTTAAAACCGAGGTCCTGTCTGCCCTCTCAGGTGGACATAAAAAATCCTATAGCATTATTTTGAAGAAGAGCAGGGGAGTTACCCCCAGTGCCCTGGTCAATAATTATCCCCCAATCAACATCACTTAAAAACAGATTATCTGGTCATTATCACATTGCTGTTTGTTGGAGCTTGCTGTGCGCAAATTGGCTGCAGCGTTTCCTACATTACAACAGGGACTACACTTCAAAAGTACTTCATTGGCTGTAAAGCGCTTTGGGACATCCTGAATGGTGCTATATAAATGCAAGTCTTTTTTCTTTTTATTAGTTTGCTAGTGAATTATTTGTATGAAACCATTGCATTGAACAATTTTATTTTGGAATATATACAGATTTGTAGGAAGAAGTGGGGACTTGTTTACAGATTATTTAAACAGATGCAAGCTTGCTTGTAAATGTATATGTTGAATGAAACAAATTGCATGATTAGACTTGCATCACTGGAATTTTAACAATATTTAAATAAATTCTTTTAGGTAATTTTCAAATTACTTTTGATTTCACAGGCATATTGCCATGTTTTGATTTTAAATTGCGACTTAGTTCTGACAATTGATCTTTTTGGATTGCTCACATGCGCAAATGCAATTTGGTGTGTCACAGCAATCTAAATCATAATTAAAAAACGGAGTTTGAATTCCTCACAACTCAAATTTCAGAAAAGGACACCAATAAAGTTTTCTTTTTTCCCCTCCTGGTGCACAAATTGGCTACCGTGTGTCCTACATGGACCTCATTGGCTGTGGAGCGCTTTGGGACATTAGGTCATGAAATGCACGATATAAATGCAAATCTTTATTTTGCACTTTGCAAGCCACCGCCTCTTCCAATTGGGAATGTGTAGGGCAGCCTGGACCTGTGAGTCAACAATGACACTGTCAGTAACTCTGCACGTGTCACCAAGGAGCACTGTTCGAGTAGGAGCATTTGATACCAGTTTATGCTGCTTCCTTACATGAGACACCGCACTGCCTCAGGGAATTCTACCAAACAGCAGAAGTGAGACCAAATGGTCAAAATGAAACTACATTTTAGCCTGGACACTATAGTCTGGATTAACACATTTCATTCTCCGTTAATAGAGACATCAGGCTGCCTTGACACACTTTTATTTTTAACTTCATTGCGAGTCAAAAGCTATTCAAAAAGCATGGCGTTATAACATTATTTACTTAGCAACATAGTCTTACTAGGATGTCATCTTAGCAACAAGACGATGTTATGGCACCATCAATTTAACATGCCTGAAGCTAGCACTGGAACAACTTGTTTCAGAATTATTTTAATGACATCCTCCCATCCACTGTTCACCAAGATCCTCCGATTATGTAAAAGGAAACTCGAGTTTCTGGTTACAGTGTTGAGAAGTGAGATCTTCAAATGAGGTAGTTTGATAGTAGGGCACGCTGGTCCCAGTATAACAGTGAGCTCCACCACAGCACACTGGAACGACATAACGACACAATATCAGAACACACGTTTAGATTGCTCTATATATTTGCTAATGTGAGCCGAATGTGCCTCAGGCTGACAGACCTGTGTCAGTAAGTAGATTTAATGAGCTGTGCGCAGTAGGGTGTGGTTCTTCTTCAGAACTTCCGATATCATGATGCTTGCATAGGCATGTAAGCATTGTACCAGTTCATGTGGCTACATGTACCCAGAGGCATTCTTACTTTTAGATTAACCCGACGGGTTCTGAATTTCTTATAATCCAGTTGATGCAAGTGAGGAAGCATTATTTCATCATGTAATGGGCTAAAGAGCTCTTCAATGCTGTTAGATATATTTTTGGACTTCAGGGGAATCGAGGGATATGGAGATTGGGTGGGAAAATGGAGATGAGGGCAAAGGTCAGCCATGATCTTATTGAATGGCGGAGCAGGCTCGAGGGGCCGTGTGGCCCTACTTCCGCTCCTAATGCTTATGTTCTCATAACTGAGTTTAAACTGCAGTCTCAAGCGATTAAAGTGCCCAGGCAAAGGTGGCAGGCAAACACCACAAGTCAGACAGCGGTGGATAAGTGAATAATTGCAACTGGCACATTATGGACCTGAACAAACACAAAATTAAAGATATCAAAGCCAAAAAGATATTGTTACACTGAATTAACAACTGGTATTCACTGCACTACCAATCCACTAGAATTGAATGTTTGCAGATCAATATAAATAAGGGCTACAACTGACACTCAATCAAGGTAAAAGGAGAAATCTGGAGTCATTTTATCAATTATGGTAAAAATTCTAATTTCCAGATGTAATCTTTCCCTTCCCTTCTTGTCCACCAGTTTTCTTGTCTTCTGTTACGTATGCAATAAAGGTTCAAACTGAGTACTGTTTAACTGAACAGGGTACAACCTTGGCTCTGTTTTATTACGGCCCAAAGTGCCTGACTCACAAAATGGCTGGCCTTTTATACCAGAGCAGCACCATGTGCGTGCTGCTCAGTGGCCTCTAACAATGACACCATCTGGTGGCTACAAACAGCATGTACATACATGACAATACCCTCCTCTGAGATCTTATCACAGACTTTCACGGGTTTGAGACGGTCCGGTGCTTTACGCTCCTGGATTGACCGTCTCAGTTCGATTCCGGCCTTGGGTGAATGCACGGAGTCTGTTGTGGCTGGTGGCTGGATGGCTGACATATTGGGGATGGCAGTGGCCATGTCAGGAATTGCAAGTCCATTTTTATTGAACAAGTCCGCGATGGAAATTCCGGGTTCACCGATGATCCTTGAGTCCACTGAAGGCTGCTGGTAGGTTGGTTGGTCGTCGACGGTTTCTTCGGTCCGACTGCTCTGGCTCGTCTGTGTGCCTCGGCTTTGTTTGATCCATGTGTTTCCTGCAAGTTTGCCCATTCTTGAGCTTAATAACAAATACTCTGTTGCCCTCCTTGGCCATGACCATACCAGCGATCCATTTGGGACCGTGACCATAATTCAACACATATACAGGATCATTAACAGAAATCTCGCATGACACAGTTGTGCGATCGTGGTACCCTTGTTGACTGTCTTCTGTATTCAACATGATTACTTAAATCCGGGTGTACAAGAGATAACTTGGTCTTAAGACCTCTTTTCATCATGAGTTCAGCAGGCGAGACCCCTGTGAGTGTGTGGGGTCTTGTCCTGTAACTCAGCAGTATGCAAGACAAGCGGGTCTGCAGTGACCCTTGGGTTACTCTCCTCATGCTTTGCTTGATCATTTGTACTGCACGTTCTGCTTGCCTGTTGGACGCAGGCTTGAACGGTGCTGACCTTACATGTTTTATGCCGTTAAGTTTTACAAACTCCTGAAACTCCTGACTGGTGAAGCACGACCCATTGTCACTCACCACTATGTCATGCAGACCATGTGTCGCGAACATGACATTGAGATTCTCTATGGTTGCCGTGGATGTACTGGATGACATGATTATGCATTCTATCCACTTCGACTAAGCATCCACCACCACTAAAAATGAAGGGACCTGCAAAATCTACATGGATCCTGGACCAAGGTTTGGATGGCCATGACCACAGACTCAGCAGCGATTTTGCTGGTGCTTTGCTGAGCTGCATGCAGGTATTGCACTGATGCATGCATGCTTCCAGCTCAAAATCAATTCCTGGCCACCATACGTGGGACCAGGCGATGGTCTTCATCATCACTATACCAGGATGTGTGCTGTGTAACTCAGGCACAAACTTCTCACACCCTTTCTTAGGCATTACAACTCGATTGCCCCACTTTATGCAATCTGCTTGAATAGACAGTTCGTCCTTGCGACGAATGTATGGTTTGACCTCCTCGCACATTTGCTTAGGTATGGCAGACCAATCCACTTTGAGGATGCAACCTTTTACCACCGATCAAATCGGGTCCTGGCTGGTCCAGGTCTTGTTGAGCCGTGACAGGGGTACCTTCACTCTCAAAAGCATCCATGATTAACATTAAATCTGCCGGTTGTGGCATTTTCACCTCTGGTTTGGGCAACGGCTCAAAGCATCAGCACAATTCTCTGTGCCAGGTCTGTGGTGAATGACATAATCATAGGCAGATAATGTCAGCGCCCAGCTTTGGGTGTGGGATGAAGCGTTGGTATCGATACCGTTGCTCTCGGAAAACAACAAAATGAGCGGCTTGTGATCGATCTCTAATTCAAACCTCAGACTGAACAGGTATTGATGCATCTTTTTAACACTACACACACACTAAAGCTTCTTTTTCTACCATACTGTAGGTTCTTTCTGCTTTAGACAAACTTTTGGATGCATATGCGACAGGTTGAAGTTTCCCCAACTCATTGGCTTGTTGTAACACGCAACCAATTCCATATGACGATGCGTCACAGGGCAAAATTAAACATTTACATGGGTCATAATGTACCAGCAGCTTGTTCGAGCAAAGCAGATTGGTGGCTTTCTCGAAAACTCTGTCTTGCAATTCGGCCCATACCCAGTTGTTGCCTTTCCTCAATAGCGTGCAGTGGTTCAAGTAAGGTACTTAATTTAGGTAGGAAGTTACCAAAGTAGTTGAGTAGACCCAGGAACGAATGCAGCTTCATCATGTTCTGCGGCTTGGGTGCATTCTTGATGGCTTTGGTTTTCACGTCAGTAGGTCTGATGCCATCATCGGCGATTTTCCTCCCGAGGAATTCGACCTCCGGTGTCATGAAGACGCACTTCGAGCGTTTAAGTCTGAGTCCCACTCTGTCCAAACGCAGTAGAACCTCTTCCGGGTTGTTCAGATGTTCCTTGAAGTCACGACCAGTGATCAGGATGTCATCTTGGAACATGACGGTTCTGGGAACGGACTTCAGTAGACTTTCCATATTCCTCTGGAATATTGCTGCAGTCGAGCGAATTCCAAATGGGCATCTGTGGTAAATAAACAGTCCTTTGTGCGTGTTAATGCACGCAAGTCTCTTCGACGTCTCGACAAACTCCTGCGTCATATAGGCTGATGTCAAGTCCAGTTTTGTGAACAACTTCCCTCTTGCTAACGTCGCAAACAAGTCATCAGCCTTCGGTAATGGGTACTGATCTTGTTTCGAAATCCTGTTGATCATAGCCTTGTAGTCTCCACAGATTCTGACTGTGCCATCACTTTTCAGCACAGGAACAATGCGGCTGGCCCATTCATTAAATTCGACTGGTAATATGATCCCTTCACGCTGGAGTCTGCCCAGTTCAATTTCGACCTTCTCCCTCATCATATAAGGCACTGCCCGAGCTTTCTGATGGATGGGTCTTGCATCTGAGTTCACGTGGATCTGCACCTTCGCTCCCATGAAGTTGCCGATACCCAGTTCGAACAGCGAGGGGAACTTACGCAATACTTGGGCACATGTATCTTCCTCCGACGACAACGTCTTTATGTCGTTCCAGTCACATCTGATTTTCCCCAACCAGTTCCTGCCGAGCAGAGTTGGGCCATTGCCTGGAACAATCCACAGCGGTAACTCGTGAACCGCACCGTTAATTTAATTTGTGCACTGCCAATCACCTTTATCAGTTCTTTGGTGTACGTGCGCAGTTTGCCATTAACAGGACTCAGCCTGGGCCTCACTGTCTGAGTATCCCACAGCTTATTAAATGCCCTCTCGTTCATGATCGATTGACTCGCCCATGTACAGTTCCATCAATACCAGTATCAGTAAAGACATTAGCTTGGATGATGTGGAATCTATATGGGTAGAGCTGCAGAACACCAAAGGGCAAAAAACGTTAGTGGGAGTTGTGTACAGACCTCCAAACAATAATAGTGATGTTGAGGAGGGCATCAAACAGGAAATTAGGGGTGCATGCAATAAAGGTGCAGCAGTTATCATGGGTGACTTTAATATGCATATAGATTGGGCTAACCAAACTGGAAGAAATATGGTGGAGGAGAATTTCCTGGAGTGCATAAGGGATGGTTTTCTAGACCAATATGTCAAGGAACCAACTAGGGAGGAGGCCATCTTAGACTGGATGTTGTGCAATGAGAGAGGATTAATTCGCAATCTCGTTGTGCGAGGCCCCTTGGGGAAGAGTGACCATAATATGGTGGAATTCTACATTAGGATGGAGAAGGAAAAAGTTAATTCAGAGACCATAGTCCAGAACTTAAAGAAGGATAACTTGAAGGTATGAGGCGTGAATTGGCTAGGATAGATTGGCGAATGATACTTAAGGGGTTGACTGTGGATGGGCAATGGCAGACATTTAGAGACCGCATGGATGAACTACAACAATTGTACATCCCTGTCTGGTGTAAAAATAAAAAAGGGAAGGTGGCTCAACCGTGGCTATCAAGGGAAATCAGGGATAGTATTAAAGCCAAGGAAGTGGCATACAAATTGGCCAGAAATAGCAGAGAACCCAGGGACTGGGAGAAATTTAGAACTCAGCAGAGGAGGACAAAGGGTTTGATTAGGACAGGGAAAATAGAGTACGAGAGGAAGCTTGCAGGGAACATTAAGACGGACTGCAAAAGCTTCTATAGATATGTAAAGAGAAAAAGGTTAGTAAAGACAAATGTAGGTCCCCTGCAGTCAGAATCAGGGGAAGTCATAACGGGGAACAAAGAAATGGCAGACCAATTGAACAAGTACTTTGGTTTGGTATTCACTAAGGAGGACATAAAAGGGGTCAGAGGGTCTAGTAAGAAGGAGGAACTGAGGGAAATCCTTATTAGTCGGGAAATTGTGTTGGGGAAATTGATGGGATTGAAGGCTGATAAATCCCCAGGGCCTGATGGTCTGCATCCCAGAGTACTTAAGGAGGTGGCCTTGGAAATAGCGGATGCATTGACAGTCATTTTCCAACATTCCATAGACTCTGGATCAGTTCCTATGGAGTGGAGGGTAGCCAATGTAACCCCACTTTTTAAAAAAGGAGGGAGAGAGAAAACAGGGAATTACAGACCGGTCAGCCTGACATCAGTAGTGGATAAAATGATGGAACCAATTATTAAGGATGTCATAGCAGCGCATTTGGAAAGAGGTGACATGATAGGCCCAAGTCAGCATGGATTTGTGAAAGGGAAATCATGCTTGACAAATCTTCCGGAATTTTTTGAGGATGTTTCCAGTAGAGTGGACAAGGGAGAACCAGTTGATGTGGTATATTTGGACTTTCAGAAGGCTTTCGACAAGGTCCCACACAAGAGATTAATGTGCAACGTTAAATCACATGGGATTGGGGGTAGTGTGCTGACGTGGACTGAGAACTGGTTGGCAGACAGAAAGCAAAGAGTAGGAGTAAATGGGTACTTTTCAGAATGACAGGCAATGACTACTGGGGTACCGCAAGGTTCTGTTCTGGGGCCCCAGCTGTTTACATTGTACATTAATGATTTAGCCGAGGGGATTAAATGTAGTATCTCCAAATTTGCGGATGACACTAAGTTGGGTGGCAGTGTGAGCTGCGAGGAGGAAGCTATGAGGCTGCAAAGTGACTTGGATAGGTTAGATGAGTGGGCAAATGCATGGCAGATGAAGTATAATGTGGATAAATGTGAGGTTATCCACTTTGGTGGTAAAAACTGAGAGACAGACTATTATCTGAATGGTGACAGATTAGGAAGAGGGGAGGTGCAACGAGACCTGGGTGTCATGGTACATCAGTCATTGAAGGTTGGCATGCAGGTACAGCAGGTGGTTAAGAAAGCAAATGGCATGTTGGCCTTCATAGCGAGGGGATTTGACTACAGGGCCAGGGAGGTGTTACAACAGTTGTACAGAGCCTTGGTATGGCTACACCTGGAGTATTGTGTACAGTTTTCGTCTCCTAACTTGAGGAAGGACATTCTTGCTATTGAGGGAGTGCAGCGAAGGTTCACCAGACTGATTCTCGGGATGGCGGGACTGACCTATCAAGAAAGACTGGATCAACTGGGCTTGTATTCACTGGAGTTCAGAAGAATGAGAAGGGATCGTATAGAAACATTTAAAATTCTGATGGGTTTAGACAGGTTAGATGCAGGAAGAATGTTCCCAATGTTGGGGAAGTCCAGAACCAGGGGTCACAGTCTAAGGATAAGGGGTAAGCCATTTAGGACCGAGATGAGGAGAAACATCTTCACCCAGAGAATGGTGAACCTGTGGAATTCTCTACCACAGAAAGTTGTTGAGGCCAATTCATTAAATATATTCAAAAAGGAGTTAGATGTAGTCCTTACTACTCGGGGGATCAAGGGGTATGGCGAGAAAGCAGGAATGGGGTACTGAAGTTGCATGTTCAGCCATGAACTCATTGAATGGCGGTGCAGGCTCAAAGGGCCGAATGGCCTGCTCCTGCATCTATTTTCTATGTCTATGTTTCTAACCCGTTAAACTTCACATTAATCAAAATTGGTTTACTCTTGATTATGAAAGAGTACAGTCCATACACTTCCTCCTCTGGCATCTCTGATTGCGCATCTGGATCCGCGCTGGTCTGACTCTCCTTCTCGACGTGCTGTGTCACAGCTCACTTGCTCATCTGCCCCACTCTCAGACAGCCTTCGCAACTATTTTGCTTATATCGACACTGCTGGTGCCGATGATTTCGGCCACAACGCCAACACGGAGAAGTCGGATACGTTCCCGCTGGCGGATTTTGGGCAGCCACAGATTTCGCGAATGCAGCCGGATAGGCCCTGCCATGTGCTGCTCTGCCGAACGGCGAGTCAATCGCATTTACAGTACTTGCCGAGGTTCGGTTCTTCACCGGTATTTGCTTTAGACTCCTGTCCGTCAACATACATGATCGAGCAATCTGGATGGCCCTTTTTAAATCCAACTCCTACACCGCCAGAAGTTTGCGCAGGATCACCTCGTGGTTGATACCGATAACAAAGAAGTCCCGCAGCATGTCTGCCAACACCGTCCCGAACTTGTACGGTCCCGCTAAACGTCTCAGGTCGGCAACGAATTCCACCGCACTCTGGCCCTCCGATCGAACGTGTGTATAAAACCTGTATCTCGAGATGATGATGATGCCATCGTCTGGCTTGAGGTACTCCCATACCAATGTACACAACTCCTCGATCGTTTTCTCTGTTGGATCACCAGGCATGAGTAGATTCTTTATCAGACCGTAGATCTTTGAACCGCACACAGTGAGGAACGTGGCCCAGTGCCGATCTGCATCGTCGACCCCCTTCATTTTTTTGGCCACGAAGTACTGGTTCAAACGGCTCACAAAGTCTGCCCAATCTTCTCCCTCCACGAATCGCTCTAAAAATCCAATCGTATTCATTTTGCAAACAAAGGTTCTTGTATTCTCATCGCCAAATGTTATGTATGCAATAAAGGTTCAAACTGAGTACTGTTTAACTGAGCAAAGTACAATCTTGCTTCTGCTTTATTTAGGCCCAAAGTGCTTGACTCACTAAATGGCTGGCTTTTATACCAGAGTAGCACCATGTGCGTGCTGCTCAGTGGCCTCCAACAATGATACCATCTGGTGGCTATAAACAGCATGTACATACATGACATCTCTCTCTCTCATGAGAGTATTTATTCCTTACTTGGGTACAGTTTAATGGACACTAGTTGTCCTCTAGTTCCTTGTCCAATTCTTCATTTATGACCTTGAATGAGGACTGTTTTTCGGCTATTCAGCTGCTGGAACCATCACCAAATACAGGTCCACAGGATGTGCACTTTTGGCAGATAGTGACAAGGAGCGAGCCACCTGGTGGATTTTCTGCTCCTGAACCTGGGCGCCGAAGCTAATTGTAGCAACTTGGCTGAGATCAACTAACTCTGTAGAGGTCAGGGATCCTTCTGATCAGTATCACCATTCACTTTCTTCAGCAGCTGAGCCATTAGCAGTGGTAACTTTTAAAACAGCATAAGAATATTTTTGCTGGAATTGCTCTATTGCATGTCTAATTGAATGAGCCTTGCTTCTCTCCAAAGAGAGACAATGGACCATCGCATCGCATCTGTCCCAAGGGACCCATCTGGAATGGAATCAAGTTGAAAACTTACAATGTTTTTATTTGTACTTTATCGATCATTTTTACATGACTGATTTTACAGTTTCAAGTAGAATTGCTGTTTAAAGGAGCTCATTTCTACATGACAACAGTGACTACACTTCAAAAGTACTTAATTGGCTGTAAAGCGCTCCTGCAGTGTTGGAAGGCGCTATAGAAATGCAAGTTTTTCTTTTGTTTAATTGTGATTATGCACTCTCGACACAAGCTACTAAAGTCTCTGGAGCAGGTGATGCCTGTTGGATGGGGATCTTTAATTTGGCTAGAATTCACGGACACAATGGTGAGCCATCTAATGTTGAGGGCCGGGCAGCTGATTGACTTGTAGAAACCATACAAGCAATTTCAGAACTCAACATGTCAATGAGGTAACTCGGTGTAGCCATAGCCTGCCCATGGGATAGTGCAAGTAAAAACCTTGGGGGAAAAAACATGAATTACCTAGGGATCAGGGGGAACCAAAGGTTCATTCTGGATGCATAAGCGAGATGGGGAAAAAAGGAATTCCTCAACTTTATTTTCTCGTGATCTTGTGAATAAACCGGTCTGAATTCCTTCAGGTAAGGCAGCGTATGAATATCCCTGTTTCAAGGATAAAGAATCTTGCTGTCATGCTCTCATGCAAAATCAGCGACTGGCATTTAATAAGTTTAAGATGCGGCAATCAGATATATTTAACAGATGTACATTTATAGAACAGCAACATGCTTGTCTTCATTACAAGTGGTTGCCATTTGAGCATTTCATAAAAACAAAATCATTTAGGAAATGGTTAAAGCAACAGGATACTCGTATCAAACATTAATTTCAGGATTTGCAATTTAATAGAAATTTAACTTAATGACTGTTCTCTTAGATCCCTCTCTTGGAAGACTGAGTTGCTTGGGAGGTGATCATTCAAAACACGTGCAGGTGTGGTAGATCAGTCATTCCTTTTGTTATCTTCTTATTTTCAATATTAGTGTTGCTAATAAAAGGAAAAATGTATTCCAAGCCAGAGTTATCACAAATCCACTCCACACTGGCCAGTGAGTGATGCCCCACCCTGCAATAGTGAAGGGACACAGAGAATGTTAGAAAGACAAACACTTTTACAATGTGTAATCTTTTTTTCTCGAAAATCTTAATCCTTGTCACCATACTTAATAGACTTAAGTCGAAGTAGGAGTTCATCTCTTCTGCTGAAACCTTGAGTACGAGTCCAATTTTACCATAAAACTTAACATTCTTGTAAAAATAATACATTAATAGAATGTATTTGCAGTGGTAAAATAATGTCCAGTGCCCAGTATTATTCCAAACTACACAAGGTCTGAATGTCAGTTGAAGGTTTTTTGGCTGTCAGATATTTGGTACTGATGTATTACTGATTCGGCTCCCATCCAGCATGCATCAGTGGGAAATAACTGTTGCAGCTGTTAAGTTGTTACAAACCAATATCAGGCTCCATCTGTAATTAGAACCCCCTTTTTAATATAGAATCTGTATCGGTGCATTCTGAGCAGGCACGACTTCACCCAGTCAAACTGCTTTCAGAACAAAAGGACATAGATTCAAGATAGGGAAAACAAAAGTCGGCAATTCCAACAACATTTCTTTTGCAAAAGGCTGATCAGCATATAAAGCAAATAACCAGTGCAGGTGTTTCAAAAGGAAACTGCGGTTTAAAAAGGAAACAGAGAAGTGAGTTTCTGCCATTTGATTCATAATTAATACATTTTATAAATGACATAGAAGTGTACAGAGAAATCTCACAGGAAAGAATAATGATAATGAAATGGGTAGGCTAGAGGTTCTGATGGTCTTCTGTCTGAATTATGCTATTATTGCTTTTTCCTCTTCCCTGGTTTCCCTGAATTCTCTATTCAAAACAGAAAAAACATTCTGCACCAAACTGATATTCCTGTTTTAAAGTTGGTTCTGGTGACATCGCTTACTTTTACAAAATAAAATTGCACCATGCTACAAGAGGGACAATGCACTGAAGCTCAGTCTTGTTCCAGGAGAGGGAAATGGCTTCACGCCCAAAGTTCCCATCACCACAACATCCTAGTCTCAGTTAGGCTACTTTGGGGAAGAGCGATATAAAGGCAAGTCAGGGAGGGAGAGTTCACGCTGGCCAGTCAGGGAGGGAGAGTTTTTTTTTAGAAAATAGGTGCAGGAGTAGGCAATTCGGCCCTTCGAGTCTGCACCACCATTCAATAAGATCATGGCTGATCATTCCCTCAGTACCCCTTTCCTGCTTTCTCTCCATACCCCTTGATCCATTTAGCTGGAAGGGCCATATCGAACTCCCTCTTGAATATATCCAATGAACTGGCATCAACAACTCTCTGTGGTAGGGAATTCCACAGGTTAACAACTCTCTGAGTGAAGAAGTTTCTTCTCATCTCAGTCCTAAATGGCTTACTCCTTATCCTTAGACTGTGTCCTCTGGTTCTGGACTTCCCCAACATCGGGAACATCCTTCCTGCATCTAACCTGTCCAGTCCCATCAGAATTTTATATGTTTCGATGGGATCCCCCCTCATCCTTCTAAACTCCAGTGAATACAGGCCCAGTCAATCCAATCGCTCCTCATATGTCAATCCTGCCATCCCAGGTATCAGTCTGGTGAACTTCCTCAATAGCAAGAACGTCCTTCCTCAGATTAGGCCAAAACTGAACACAATATTCCAGGTGAGGCCTCACCAAGGCCCTGTACAACTGCAGTAAGACCTCCCTGCTCTTATACTCAAATCCCCTAGCTATGAAGGCCAACATACCATTTGCCTTCTTCACCGCCTGCTGTAACTGCATGCCAACTTTCAATGACTGATGTACCATGACACCCAGGTCTCATTGCGCCTCCCCTTTTCCTAATCTGCCGCCATTCAGATAATATTCTGCCTTCGTGTTTTTGCCACCAAAGTGGATAACCTCACATTTATCCACATTATATTGCATCTGCCATGCATTTGCCCACTCACCTAATCTGTCCAAATCACGCTGCAGCCTCTTAGCGTCCTCCTCACAGCTCACACCACCACCCAGCTTAGTGTCATCTGCAAATTTGGAGATATTATACTCAATTCCTTGATCTAAATCATTAATGTATATTGTAAATAGCTGGGGTCCAAGCACTGAGCCCTGCGGCACCCCGCTAGTCACTGCCTGCCATTCTGAAAAGGACCCATTTAAGCCGACTCTCTGCTTCCTGTCTGCCAACCAGTTCTCTATTAACGTCAGTACATTACCCCCAATACCATGTGCTTTAATTTTGCACACCAATCTCTTGTGTGGGACCTTGTCAAAAGCCTTTTGAAAGTCCAAATACACCACATCCACTGGTTGTCCCTTGTCCACTCTACTAGTTTCATCCTCAAAAAATTCCAGAAGATTTGTCAAGCATGATTTCCCTTTCATAAATCCATGCTGACTTGGACCGATCCTGTCACTGCTTTCCAAATACGCTGCTATTTCATCTTTAATAATTGATTCCAACATTTTCCCCACTACTGATGTCAGGCTAACTGGTCTATAATTATCCGTTTTCTCTCTCCCTCCATTTTTTAAAAGTGGTGTTACATTAGCTACCCTCCAGTCCATAGGAACTGATCCAGAGTCGACAGACTGTTGGAAAATGATCACCAATGCATTCACTATTTCTAGGGCCACTTACTTAAGTACTCTGGGATGCAGACTATCAGGCCCCGGGGATTTATCAGCCTTCAATCCCATCAATTTCCCGAGCACAATTTACTGACTAATAAGGATTTCCTTCAGTTCCTCCTTCTCACTAGACCCTCGGTCCCTTAGTATTTCCAGAAGGTTATTTGTGTCTTCCTTCGTGAAGACAGAACCAAAATATTTGTTCAACTGGTCTGCCATTTCTTTGTTCCCCATTATAAATTCACCTGAATCTGATTGCAAGGGACCGACGTTTGTCTTCACTAATCTTTTTCTCCTCACATATCTATAGAAGCTTTTGCAGTCAGTTTTTATGTTTCCGGCAAGCTTCCTCTCATATTCTATTTTCCCCCTCCTGATTAAACCTGTTGTCGTTCATCTGCTGAATTCTAAATTTCTCCCAGTCCTCAGGTTTGCTGCTTTTTCTGGCCAATTTATATGCCTCTTTCTTGGATTTAACACTATCCTTAATTTCCCTTGTTAGCCATGGTTGAGCCACCTTTCCCGTTTTATTTTTACTCAGACAGGGATGTACAATTATTGAAGTTCATCCATGTGATCTTTAAATGTTTGCCATTGCTTATCCACCGACAACCCTTTAAGTATCATTTGCCAGTCTATTCTAGCCAATTCACGTCTCATACCATCGAAGTTACCTTTCCTTAAGTTCAGGACCCTAGTCTCTGAATTAACTGTGTCATTCTCCATCTTAATAAAGAATTCTACCATATTATGGTCACTCTTCCCCAGGGGGCCTTGCACAACAAGATTGCTAATTAGTCCTTTCTCATTACACATCACCCAGTCTAGGAACATTCCAGAAGTTTACAGACAATTTTAGAAGTATGATGTACAATACATAGCCCTCTAGTTGGTTCCTCGACATATTGGTCTAGAAAACTGTTATATATGTAAACTTGTATTTACTCTCTACAGCCACCAGAGGGCTCATCCCCTGGAGTCCCAAGGGATCCCATAATCCCTTGGGAGCACAGATATTTAAGGAGGCTTCACAGGTTGGAGAGGCACTCTGGAGACCTGCAATAAAAGACTAAGGTCACACTTTACTTTGAGCTCACAGTGTTCAGTCTGACTCTTTCTCCATACACCACAACTGGCGACGAGATACAGATAGCGAACCCAAAGATGCAGAGAACAATGGGCATCCTGGAGAAATTCTCAGAGGGAGATGATAGGGAAACCATTGTGGAGCGACTCGACCAATACTTCGTGGCCAACGAGCTAGATGGGGAAGAGAGCGCTGCCAAACGAAGGGCGATCCTCCTCACCATCTGTGGGGCACCAACGTATGGCCTCATGAAGAATCTGCTCACTCCAGCGAAACCCACAGAGAAATTGTACGACGATTTGCGCACACTGGTCCGAGAGCATTTGAACCTGAAGGAAAGCGTTCTGATGGCGAGGTATCGGTTCTACACCTACAAAAGGTCTGAAGGCCAGGAAGTGGCAAGTTAAATCGTCAAGCTAAGATGCCTTGTAGGACATGGCGAATTTGAAGGACATTTGGAGCACATGCTCAGAGACTTTTTCATACTTGGTATTGGCCACGAAACCATACTTCACAAACTTTTGACTGTAGAGACCCCAACCTTGAGTAAGGCCATAGCGATAACCCAGGCGTTCATTGCCACTTGTGACAATATGAAGCAAATCTCTCAGCACACAAGTGCTGCTACAAGTACTGTGAACAAAGTGATGTTGTTTTCGAATTGTAATGTACAGGGAAAGTCACACATACCTGCATCCACATGTCCGCAGATGTCTCAGAGTCCACCATCAAGGGTGATGAATGCAAGGCCATTAACATCTTATTGGCGCTGCGGGGGTGATCATCGTTTCCATTCATGCCGATTCAAAGAGTACGTTTGCAAGGACTATGGAACAATGGGACACCTCCAACGAGTGTGCAGGCGAGCTGCAAAGCCTGTTAAACCGGCAAACCACCATGTTGCAGAGGAGGACAGATCCATGGAAAGTCCCGATGAACCAAAGCCTCAGATCGAGGAGGCAGAGGCACATGGGGTGCACACATTCACCATGAATTGTCCCCTGATAATGCTGAATGTTGAACTAAATGGACTCCCGGTGTCAATGGAACTGGACACGGGCGCGAGCCAGTCCATCTTTTGAAAGGTTGTGGTGCAACAAGGCCTCAAGGCCAGTCTTAACTCCAGTTCGCACAAAACTAAGAACTTACACAAAAGAACTGATTCCTGTAATCGGCAGTGCTACCGTAAAGGTCTCCTACGATGGAGCGGTGCACAAGCTACCACTCTGGGTGGTACCGGGCGATGGTCCCATGCTGCTCAGCAGGAGCTGGCTGGGAAAGATACGCTATTGCCCGCTGACGACACTTCGTGTGCCCAGGTCTTAAACAAATTTTCTTCGCTGTTCGAACCAGGTATCGGGAAATTCCAAGGAGCAAAAGTGCAGATCCACCTAATTCCGGGGGCGCGACCCATCCATCATAAGGCGAGAGCAATACCTTACATGATGAGAGAAAGGGTAGAGATCGAGCTAGACCGGCTGCAAGGAGAGGGCATCATTTCCCCAACTGATTTCAACGACTGGGCCAATTCTATTGTCCCAGTCCTCAAGGGAGACGGCACCATCAGAATCTGTGGCAATTACAAAGTAACTATCAATTGTTTCTCCCTGCAGGACCAATACCCACTATCAAAGGGCGACAACCTCTTTGCAACGCTGGTGGGAGGAAAGATGTTCTCGAAGCTGGATCTGACTTCAGCCTACATGACGCAGGAACTGGAGGAATCATCGAAGGCCCTCACCTGCATCAACACGCACAAAGGTCTTTTTGTTTATATCAGATGCCCATTTGGAATCCAATCAGCAGCGGCAATATTCCAGAGAAACATGGTAAGTTTACTGCAGTTGGTCCCGCACACCGTGGTCTTCCAGGATGACATCTTGGTCACAGGTCGGAACACAGTCGAGCATCTGCAGAACCTGGAGGAGGTTCTTAGTAGACTCAACCGCGTGGGGCTCAGGTTAAAACGCTCGAAATGGGTTTTCCTGGCGCCTGAAATGGAGTTCTTGGGAAGGAGGATTGCGGCGGATGGCATCAGGCCCACCAACACGAAGACAGAGGCAATCGAGAATGCACCGAGGCCACAGAATGTGATGGAGCTGCGGTCATTTCTGGGACTCCTGAACTATTTTGGTAACTTCATAGCGGGTCTCAGCACACTGTTAGAACCACTGCATGTCTTACTACGAAAAGGGGAAGAATGGGTTTGGGGCAAAAGCCAAGAAAATGTCTTTGTAAAAGCAAGAAAATTGTTATAGAAACATAGACATAGAAAATAGGTGCAGGAGTAGGCCATTCGGCCCTTCTAGCCTGCACCGCCATTCAATGAGTTCATGGCTGAACATGCAACTTCAGTACCCCATTCCTGCTTTCTCGCCATACCCCTTGATCCCCCTAGTAGTAAGGACTACATCTAACTCTTTTTGGAATATATTTAGTGAATTGGCGTCAACAACTTTCTGTGGTAGAGAATTCCACAGGTTCACCACTCTCTGGGTGAAGAAGTTTCTCCTCATCTCGGTCCTAAATGGCTTACCCCTTATAATTAGACTGTGACCCCTGGTTCTGGACTTCCCCAACATTGGGAACATTCTTCCTGCATCTAACCTGTCTAAACCCATCAGAATTTTAAACGTTTCTATGAGATCCCCTCTCATTCTTCTGAACTCCAGTGAATACAAGCCCAGTTGATCCAGTCTTTCTTGATACATCAGTCTCGCCATCCCGGGAATCAGTCTGGTGAACCTTCGCTGCACTCCCTCAATAGCAAGAATATCCTTCCTCAAGTTAGCAGACCAAAACTGTATACAATACTCCAGGTGTGGCCTCACCAAGGCCCTGTACAACTGTAGTAACACCTCCCTGCCCCTGTACTCAAATCTCCTCACTATGAAGACCAACATGCCATTTGCTTTCTTAACCGCCTGCTGTACCTGCATGTCAACCTTCAATAACTGATGTACCATGACACCCAGGTCTCGTTGCACCTCCCCTTTTCCTAATCTGTCACCATTCAGATAATAGTCTGTCTCTCTGTTTTTACCACCAAAGTGGATAACCTCACATTTATCCACATTATACTTCATCTGCCATGCATTTGCCCACTCACCTAACCTATCCAAGTCGCACTGCAGCCTCATAGCATCCTCCTCGCAGCTCACACTGCCACCCAACTTAGTGTCATCCGCAAATTTGGAGATACTACATTTAATCCCCTCGTCTAAATCATTAATGTACAATGTAAACAGCTGGGGCCCCAGCACAGAACTTTGCGGTACCCCACTAGTCACTGCCTGCCATTCTGAAAAGTACCCATTTACTTCTACACTTTGCTTCCTGTCTGCCAACCAGTTCTCAATCCATGTCAGCACACTACCCCCAATCCCATGTGCTTTAACCTTGCACATTAATCTCTTGTGTGGGACCTTGCTCAAACAAATTGCTTGTGTTGTATGATCCATGTAAGTGTTTGGTACTAGCATGTGTTGCGTTGTCATATGGCGTCGGGTGTGTATTGCAACAAGCTAATGATTTCGGGAAACTGCAACCGGTTGCTTATGCATCTAGGAGTCTGTCTAAGGCTGAGAGGGCCTACAGCATGATTAAGAAAGAAGCGTTAGCGTGTGTCTGTGGGGTAAAGAAAATTCATCAATACCTGTTTGGGCTAAAATTTGAATTGGAAACTGACCATAAGCTACTTATATCCCTGTTCTCCGAGAGTAAAGGGATTATTATCAACGCATCGGCCCGCATCCAGAAATGGGCACTCACGTTGTCCGCATACAACTACGCCATCCGCCACAGGCCAGGCACAGAAAACTGCGCCGATGCACTCAGTAGGGTACCATTGCCCACCACGGGGGTGGAAATGGCGCAGCCCGCAGATCTAGCCATGGTTATGGAAGCATTTGAGAGTGAGCTGCCTGTCACTGCCCGGCAGATCAAAACCTGGACAAGCCAGCACCCCTTATTATCTCTAGTCAAAAGCTGTGTGCTTCACGGGAGCTTGTCCAGTGTCCCAGTGGAAATGCAGGAAGAGATAAAGCCGTTCCAGCGGCGCAAAGATGAAATGTCTACACAGGCAGACTGCCTTCTGTGGGGCAATCGAGTAATGGTCCCCAAGAAGGGCAGCGACACCTTCATCAATGACCTCCACAGTACCCACCCAGGCATCGTAATGATGAAAGCGATAGCCAGATCCATGTGTGGTGGCTCGGTATTGATGCGTACTCAGAATCCTGCATTCACAGATTTAATACAAATTCGCAGTTAAGCAATGCACCCAGGTTGGTGCCGCTAAGTTTATGGTCTTGGCCCTCCAAACCGTGATCTAAGGTACACGTCGACTATGCAGGCCCGTTCTTGGGTAAAATGTTCCTTGTGGTTGTAGACGCGTACTCCAAGTGGATTGAATGTGAGATAATGTCGGCTAGCACGTCCGCTGCCACCACTGAAAGCCTGCGAGCCATGTTTGCCATACACGGCCTACCCGATGTCCTGATAAACGACAATGGGCCATGTTTTACCAGTGCTGAGTTCAAAGAATTCATGACCCGTAACGGGATCAAACATGTCACATCTGTCCCATTTGAACCAGCGTCCAATAGTTAGGCATAGAGAGCAGTGCAAACCATCAAGCAAGGCTTGAAGAGGGTAACTGAAGGCTCACTGCAGACTCACCTATCCCGAGTCCTACTTAACAACCGCACAAGACCCACTCACTCATTGGGATCCCACCTGCTGAACTGCTCATGAAAAGAGCACTTAAGATAAGGTTCTTGTTAGTTCATCCTGATCTACATGAACAGGTAGAGAGCAGACGGCTTCAACAAAGTGCATACCATGATAGCGCAAATGTGTCACGCGAAATTGAAATCAATGATCCTGTATTTGTATTAAATTATCGACACAGTCCCAAGTGGCCAAAGAGGGGAGCAGGATGTTTTGGGTCAAACTTTCAAATGGACTCATTTACCGGAAACACTTGGACCAAATCAAACTCAGATTCATGGACTATCCTGCACTGTCCACCTTGGACCCTACGTTTATTGATCCCCGACATACACACCAGTGGCAACTGGCACCACGGTTGACCACGAAGCAGAACCCATCATCCACAGCAGCCCAGCAGGGCCTAACACACCAGGCAGCCCAACAAGGCCAGCTGCACCAGCAGCCCATCGAGGGCCCAACAAATGATTCAACAACACCAGCTTTCACACCGAGACAATCAACCAGGGCAAGAAGGGGCCCAGATCGACTCACATTGTAAATAGTTACACTATTGACTTGGGGTGGGGGAGGGCGGCGGGGGATGGGTGGCGAGTGTTGTTATATATGTAAACCCTTTAAGTATCATTCGCCAGTCTATTCTAGCCAATTCACGTCTCATACCATCGAAGTTACCTTTCCTTAAGTTCAGGATCCTAGTCTCTGAATTAACTGTGTCACTCTCCATCTTAATAAAGAATTCTATCATATTATGGTCACTCTTCCCCAAGGGGCCTCACACAACAAGATTGCTAATTAGTCCTTTCTCATTAGACATCACCCAGTCTAGGATGGCCAGCCCTCTAGTTGGTTCCTCGACATATTAGTCGAGAAAACTGTTATATATGTAAACTTGTATTTACTCTCTACAGCCACCAGAGAGCTCATCCCCTGGAGTCCCAAGGGATCCCATAATCACTTGGGAGCCCATGTATTTAAGGAGGCTTCACAGGTTGAAGAGGCACTCTGGAAACCTGCAATAAAAGACTAAGGTGACACTTTGCTTTGAGCTCACGGTGTTCAGTCTGACTCTTTCTCCATATACCACAAAAACCATCCCTAATACACTCCAGGAAATCCTCCTTCACCGTATTGCTACCATTTTTGGTGAGCCCAATCTATATGTAGATTAAAGTCGCCCATGATAACTGCTGTACCTTTATGCACATCCCTAATTTCTTGTTTGATGTTGTCCCCAACCTCACTACTACTGTTTAGTGGTCTGTACACAACTCCCACTAGTGTTTTCTGCTCTTTGGTATTCCGCAGCTCCACCCATTCAGATTCCACATCATCCAAGCTAATGTCCTTCCTTACTATTCCGTTAATTTCCTCTTTAACCAGCAACATTACCCCACCTCCTTTTCCTTTCTGTCTATCCTTCCTGAATGTTTAATATCCCTGGACGTTGAGTTCCAGCCTTGGTCACCCAGGAGCCATGTCTCCGTGATGCCAATTATATCAGATTAATTAATTGCTGCCTGTGTAGTTAATTCGTCAACCTTATTACGAATACTCCTCACATTGAGGCACAGAGCCTTCAGACTTGTCTTTTTAACACTCTTTGCCCCTTTAGAATTTTGCTGTAATGTGGTCCTTTTTGATTTTTGCCTTGGGTTTCTCTGCCCTCCACTTTTACTTTTCTTTCTATCTTTTGCTTCTGCCCCCATTCTACTTCCCTCTGTCTCCCTGCATAGGTTCCCATCCCCCTGTCATATTAGTTTAACCCATCCCCAACAGCACGAGCAAACACTCCCCCAAGGACATTGGTTCCGGTCCTGCCCAGGTGCAGACCGTCCAGTTTGTACTGGTCCCACCTCCCCCAGAACCGGTTCCAATTTCCCAGGAATTTGAATCCCTCCCTTCTGCACCACTCCTCAAGCCACGTATTCATCAGAGCTATCCTGCGATTCCTACTCTGACTAGCACGTGGCACTGGTAGCAATCCTGAGATTATGCACTGGACATGCACTGGTGCACAGCTCCGCAGACATGCACTGATGCATAGCTCTAAGGACATGCACTGATGCACAACTCCACGGACATGCATCGGTGCACATCTCCCTGGACGTGCACTGGTGCCTTCCCAAATGGCCATGCTTGATGTATGAGGCAAGGCAGTGACTATTGGCAGGCCATTCAACCATGGTGGAATGATGCAGTCCTCATATCTATGCATGTGCACCTTCCAGCAGAGATCTTTGGATGGCAGTCCGGCCATAGCTTGTGCTTTTGTTCTCCTTTGTAACCCAAAAACAAATGCAGAGTCCCGACTGCCTAACTCAGGACAGACTGGTGAATCGAACCGTGGACCTTCAGATACATACGCACAGCTCAATTACACACAGCCTTTACTAACTGAACCGTACATGTGCATTTTTGACATCCCCTCTTATGAGAGAGAATGTGTTACGTCATTCCCTCCCATCTGTCCGCCCACCTCCCCCGCCATGTTTCTCCAGGGTAAGGCAGCTGTGCCATTCCTCAGTCAGCTGCTCAGAGGTGCATGACCCAGACCGAATCTCCCTACGCTTGCTATCCTTGGTCCCCTTTGTTGTCAGGAGCTGACAGGTACTTCCCATTGCAGCATGGCTGATATAAAGAACTCAGAAAAAAAAATAACATCTTCACCCCACCCTCCAGGGGCACCACACGTTGGTGCTCCAAAGCGCGGCACCGCCAGCAGTATGTATAGTTTGAAGAAAGATATTTGCAGGAGCGACTTTCAGCTGGTGACCAAAAGCTTTGTCAAAGAGGTAGGTTTTAAGCACTGCCTTAAAGGAGGAGAGAGGCAGAGCAGTTTAGGGAGGGAATTCCAGAGATTAGGGCCTTGGCAGCTGAAGACACGGCCACCAATAGTGAAATGATTCAAATCAGGGATGCGCAAGAGGCCAGAGTTGGAGGAGCGCAGAGATCTCGAAGGGTTGCAGAGCTGGAGGAGGTTAGAGAATTATGGATGGGGTGAGGCCATGGAGGGATTTGAAAACAAGGATGAAAATTTTAAAATTGGGGCATTGCAAGACCGTGAGCCAATGTAAGTCAGCGAGTATGGGGGTGATGGGTGAACAAGGATGGTGCGAGATGGTTGGACAGCTTTCATATTACAGCAGGGTAGTCAAATGCAAGAGGGATCTATCTGAGGACGAAATTGTTATTAAAGACGTATTGGTAAATTTCAGAAACGGAAATCGGTGCTCCATTACATAAACACACAGCGACAGATGGCTGACAGAACAGAAACCACCAAGTGGGTCTCTCCTTCATAGGTCACAAGTGTTGCAGTTGCAATCATGCTACTTCTTCCATGACACTGACGATTATGTTTCCATCAAGCACCAGAATATCTTTTATATCTACAATACATAGCATGTAAATAACATTACGTTGTTTAAAGCAAATTTGAAAACCATTATGAGGCAAGATTGCAATTAGGCTGTGGACTTACACTATTATGAGGCAAAGGTTACACAATTGTAGGGCAAGGTTACACTATTGTGGGACAAGGTTACACTATTGTGGGGCAAGGTTACACTATTGTGGGGCAAGGTTACACTATTGTGAGGCAAGGTTACACTATTATGGGGCCAAGGTACACTATTGTGAGGCAAGCATACACTATCGTGGGGCAAGGTTACACTATTGTGAGGCATGGTTACACTATTGTGAGGCATGGTTACACTATTGTGAGGCAAGTTACACTATTGTGGGACAAGTTTACACTATTGTGTGGCAAAGTTACACTATTGTGGGGCCAAGTTATACGATTGTGAGGCAAGCAGACACTGGCTTGGGGCAAGTTTACATTATTGTGAGGCAATGCTACACTATTGTGGCGCACGGTTACACTATTGTGGAACAATGTTACATAGAAACATAGAAACATAGAAAATAGGTGCAGGTGTAGGCCATTGGGCCCTTCGAGCCTGCACCACCATTCAATAAGATCATGGCTGATCATTCCCTCAGTACCCCTTTCTTGCTTTCTCTCCATACCCCTTGATCCCCTTAGCTGTTAGGGCCATATCTAACTCCCTCTTGAATATATCCAATTAACTGGTATCAACAACTCTCTGTGGCAGGGAATTCCACAGGTTAACAACTCTCTGAGTGAAGAAGTTTCTCCTCATCTCAGTCCTAAATGACCTACCCCTTATCCTAAGACTATGTCCCCTGGTTCTGGACCTCTCCAACATCAGGAACATTCTTCCCACATCTAACCTGTCTAGTCACATCAGAATCTTATATGTTTCTATGAGATCTCCTCTCATCCTTCTAAACTCCAGTGAATAAAGGCCCAGTCGATCCAGTCTCTCCTCATATGACAGTCCAGCCATCCCTGGAATTAGTCTGGTGAACCTTTGTTGCACTCCCTCAATAGCAAGAACGTCCTTCCTCAGATTCGGAGACCAAAACTAACACAATATTCCAGGTGAGGCCTCACTAAGGCCCTGTACAACTGCAGTAAGACCTCCCTGCTCCTATACTCAAATCCCCTAGCTATGAAGGCCAACATACCATTTGCCTTCTTCACCGCCTGTTGTACCTGCATGCCAACTTTCAATGACTGATGAACCATGACACCCAGGTCTCGTTGCACCTCCCCTTTCCCTAATCTGCCGCCATTCAAATAATATTCTGCCTTCGTGTTTTTGCCCCCAAAATGGATAACCTCACATTTATCCACATTATACTGCATCTGCCATGCATTTGCCCATGCACCTAACCTGTCCAAGTCACCCTTCAGCCTCCTAACGTCCCCCTCACAGCTCACACCGCTACCCAGTTTAGTGTCATCTGCAAACTTGGAGATATTACACTCAATTCCTTCATCTAAATCGTTAATGTATATTGTAAAGAACTGGGGTCCCAGCACTGAGTCCTGCGGCATTCCACTAGTCACTGCCTGCCATTCTGAAAAGGACACCTTTATCCCGACTCTCTGCTTCCTGTCTGCCAACCAGTTCTCTATCCACGTCAGTACATTACCCCAATACCATGCGCTTTGACTTTGCACACCAATCTCTTGTGCGGGACCTTGTCAAAAGCTTTTTGAAAGTCCAAATACACCACATCCACTGGTTCGCCCTTGTCCACTCTGCTAGTTACATCCTCAAAAAATTCCAGAAGATTCGTCAAGCATGATTTCCCTTTCATAAATCCATAAATCCATGCTGACTTGGACCGATCCTGTCACTGCTTTCCAAATGCACTGCTATTTCATCCTTAATGACGGATTCCAACATTTTCCCCACTACTGATGTCAGGCTAACTGGTCTATAATTCCCCTTTTTCTCTCTCCCTCCTTTTTTAAAAAGTGGTGTAACATTAGCTACCCTCCAGTCCATAGGAACTGATCCAGAGTTGATAGACTGTTAGAAAATGATCACCAATGCATCCACTATTTCGAGGGCTATTTCCTTAAGTACTCTGGGATGCAGACTATCAGGCCCCGGAGATTTATCAGCCTTCAATCCAATCAATTTCCCCAACACAATTTCCCGCCTAATAAGGATATCCCTCAGTTCCTCCTTCTCACTAGACCCACTGTCCCCTAGTACATTCGGAAGGTTATTCGTGTCTTCCTTCGTGAAGACAGAACCGAAGTATTTGTTCAATTGGTCTGCCATTTCTTTGTTCCGCATTATAAACTCACCTGAATCAGACTGCAAGGGACCTACATTTGTCTTCACTAATCTTTTTCTCTTCACATATTTATAGAAGCTTTTGCAGTCAGTTTTTATGTTCCCTGCAAGCTTCCTCTCGTGTTCTATTTTCCCCCTCTTAATTAAACCCTTTGTCCTCCTCTGTTGAATTCTAAATTTCTCCCAGTCCTCAGGTTTGTTACTTTTTCTGGCCAATTTATATGCCTCTTCCTTGGTTTTAACACCACCCTTAATTTCCCTTGTTAGCCACGGTTGAGCCACCTTCCCCGTTTTATTTTTACTCCAGACAGGGATGTACAATTGCTGAAGTTCATCCATGTGATCTTTAAATGTTTGCCAATGCTTATCCACTGTCAACCCTTTAAGTATCCTTGGCCAGTCTATTCTAGCCAATTCACGCCTCATACCGTTGAAGTTACCTTTCCTGAAGTTCAGGACCCTAGTTTCTGAATTAACTGTGTCACTCTCCATCTTAATAAATAATTCTACCATATTATGGTCACTCTTCCCCAAGGGGCCTCGCACAACAAGATTGCTAATTAGTCCCTTCTCATTACACATCACCCAGTCTAGGATGGCCAGCTCTCTAGTTGGTTCCTCGACATATTGGTCGGCGGCAGTCGGGAGCAGCGTGTGGAGGTGAGTCGCTGAGTCGGGAGCAGCGTCGAGGAGGTGTGTGGAGAGGTGAGCCGGTGCAGCTACAGGGAGAAGGCAAAAAAGAAGTAGAAATAAACAGAAAGGTGACGTCACAGCCAAGGGGGTAGGTGATTGGCTGGTGATTGGTGAGTAGTTTTTCTTTTTTCTCTACTCTAACAGTGAGTAAACTTTAGCATTGTTGTTGCCTATCTAAGGGTTAAGTCATGGCAGGAGAGCTCGGTCACGTGTTATGCTCCTCCTGTACCATGTGGGAACTCAGGGACGCCTCCAGTGTCCCTGACGACTACGTGTGCGGGAAGTGTATCCGCCTTCAGCTCCTGACGGACCGCGTTGCGGAGTTGGAGTCGAGGGTAGATTCACTCTGGAGCATCCACGATGCTGAGAATGACGTGAGTAGCACGTGTAGCGATTTGGTCGTACCGCACGTAAAGGGTCCACAGCCAGCTAGGGAATGGAAGACCAGCAGGAAGAGCAGTGCAAGGAAGGTAGTGCAGGGGTCCCCTGTGGTCATCCCCCTGCAAAACAGATACACTGCTTTGAGTACTGTTGAGGGGGATGACTCATCAGGGGAGGGCAGCAGCAGCCAAGTTCATGGCACCGTGGCTGGCTCTGTTGCACAGGAGGGCAGGAAAAAGAGTGGGAGAGCGATAGTGATAGGGGATTCAATTGTAAGGGGAATAGATAGGCGTTTCTGCGGCCGCAACCGAGACTCCAGGATGGTATGTTGCCTCCCTGGTGCAAGGGTCAAGGATGTCTCGGAGCGGGTGCAGGACATTCTAAAAAGGGAGGGAGAACAGCCAGTTGTCGTGGTGCACATTGGTACCAACGACATAGGTAAAAAAAGGGATGAGGTCCTACGAAACGAATTTAAGGAGCTAGGAGCTAAATTAAAAAGTAGGACCTCAAAAGTAGTAATCTCGGGGTTGCTACCAGTGCCACGTGCTAGTCAGAGTAGGAATCGCAGGATAGCGCAGATGAATACGTGGCTTGAGCAGTGGTGCAGCAGGGAGGGATTCAAATTCCTGGGGCATTGGAGCCGGTTCTGGGGATGGTGGGACCAGTACAAACCGGACGGTCTGCACCTGGGCAGGACCGGAACCAATGTCCTAGGGGGAGTGTTTGCTAGTGCTGTTGGGGAGGAGTTAAACTAATATGGCAGGGGGATGGGAACCAATGCAGGGAGACAGAGCGAAACAAAAAGGAGACAAAAGAAAAAGACAGAAAGGAGATGAGGAAAAGTGGAGGGCAGAGAAACCCAAGGCAAAGAACAAAAAGGGCCACTGTACAGCAAAATTCTAAAAGGACAAAGGCTGTTAAAAAAACAAGCCTGAAGGCTTTGTGTCTTAATGCAAGGAGTATCCGTAATAAGGTGGATGAATTAACTGTGCAAATAGATGTTAACAAATATGATGTGATTGCGATTACAGAGACTTGGCTCCAGGATGATCAGGGCTGGGAACTCAACATCCAGGGGTATTCAACATTCAGGAAGGATAGAATAAAAGGAAAAGGAGATGGGGTAGCATTGCTGGTTAAAGAGGAGATTAATGCAATAGTTAGGAAGGACATTAGCTTGGATGATGTGGAATCTATATGGGTCGAGCTGCAGAACACCAAAGGGCAAAAAACGTTAGTGGGAGTTGTGTACAGACCTCCAAACAGTAGTAGTGATGTTGGGGAGGGCATCAAACAGGAAATTAGGGGTGCATGCAATAAGGGTGCAGCAGTTATAATGGGTAACTTTAATATGCACATAGATTGGGCTAACCAAACTGGAAGCAATACGGTGGAGGAGGATTTCCTGGAGTGCATAAGAGATGGTTTTCGAGACCAATATGTCGAGGAACCAACTAGGGGGGAGGCCATCTTAGACTGGGTGTTGTGTAATGAGAGAGGATTAATTAGCAATCTCGTTGTGCGAGGCCCCTTGGGGAAGAGTGACCATAATATGGTGGAATTCTGCATTAGGATGGAGAATGAAACAGCTAATTCAGAGATCTTGGTCCAGAACTTAAAGAAGGGTAACTTTGAAGGTATGAGGCGTGAATTGGCTAGGATAGATTGGCGAAGGATACTTAAGGGGTTGACTGTGGATGGGCAATGGCAGACATTTAGAGACCGCATGGATGAACTACAAAAATTGTACATTCCTGTCTGGCGTAAAAATAAAAAAGGGAAGGTGGCTCAACCATGGCTATCAAGGGAAATCAGGGATAGTATTAAAGCCAAGGAAGTGGCATACAAATTGGCCAGAAATAGCAGCGAACCCGGGGACTGGAAGAAATTTAGAACTCAGCAGAGGACAAAGGGTTTGATTAGGGCAGGGAAAATGGAGTATGAGAAGAAGCTTGCAGGGAACATTAAGACGGATTGCAAAAGTTTCTATAGATATGTAAAGAGAAAAAGGTTAGTAAAGGCAAACGTAGGTCCCCTGCAGTCAGAATCAGGGGAAGTCATAACGGGGAACAAAGAAATGGCGGACCAATTGAACAAGTACTTTGGTTCGGTATTCATTAAGGAGGACACAAACAATCTTCCGGATATAAAAGGGGTCGGAGGGTCTAGTAAGGAGGATGAACTGAGGGAAATCCTTATTAGTCGGGAAATTGTGTTGGGGAAATTGATGGGATTGAAGGCCGATAAATCCCCAGGGCCTGATGGACTGCATCCCAGAGTACTTAAGGAGGTGGCCTTGGAAATAGCGGATGCATTGACAGTTATTTTCCAACATTCCATTGACTCTGGATCAGTTCCTATCGAGTGGAGGGTAGCCAATGCAACCCCACTTTTTAAAAAAGGTGGAAGAGAGAAAACAGGGAATTATAGACCGGTCAGCCTGACATCGGTAGTGGGTAAAATGATGGAATCAATTATTAAGGATGTTATAGCATCGCAATTGGAAAGAGGAGACATGATAGGTCCAAGTCAACATGGATTTGTGAAAGGGAAATCATGCTTGAAAAATCTTCTGTAATTTTTTGAGGATGTTTCCAGTAGAGTGGACAATGGAGAACCAGTTGATGTGGTATATTTGGACTTTCAGAAGGCTTTCGACAAGGTCCCACACAAGAGATTAATGTGCAAAGTTAAAGCACATGGGATTGGGGGTAGTGTGCTGACGTGGATTGAGAACTGGTTGTCAGACAGGAAGCAAAGAGTAGGAGTAAATGGGTACTTTTCAGAATGGCAGGCAGTGACTAGTGGGGTACCGCAAGGTTCTGTGCTGAGGCCCCAGCTGTTTACACTGTACATTAATGATTTAGACGAGGGGATTAAATGTACTATCTCCAAATTTGCGGATGACACTAAGTTGGGTGGCAGTGTGAGCTGCGAGGAGGATGCTATGAGGCTGCAGAGCGACTTGGATAGGTTAGGTGAGTGGGCAAATGCATGGCAGATGAAGTATAATGTGGATAAATGTGAGGTTATCCACTTTGGTGGTTAAAAACAGAGAGACAGACTATTATCTGAATGGTGACAGATTAGGAAAAGGGGAGGTGTAACGAGACCTGGGTGTCATGGTACATCAGTCATTGAAGGTTGGCATGCAGGTACAGCAGGCGGTTAAGAAAGCAAATGGCATGTTGGCCTTCATAGCGAGGGGATTTGAGTACAGGTACAGGGAGGTGTTGCTACAGTTGTACATGGTCCTTGGTGAGGCCACACCTGGAGTATTATGTACAGTTTTGGTCTCCTAACCTGAGGAAGGACATTCTTGCTATTGAGGGAGTGCAGCGAAGGTTCACCAGACTGATTCCCGGGATGGTGGGACTGACCTATCAAGAAAGACTGGATCAACTGGGCTTGTATTCACTGGAGTTCAGAAGAATGAGAGGGGACCTCATAGAAACGTTTAAAATTCTGATGGGTTTAGACAGGTTAAATGCAGGAAGAATGTTCCCAATGTTGGGGAAGTCCAGAACCAGGGGTCACAGTCTAAGGATAAGGGGTAAGCCATTTAGGACCGAGATGAGGAGAAACTTCTTCACCAAGAGAGTGGTGAACCTGTGGAATTCTCTACCACAGAAAGTTGTTGAGGCCAATTCACTAAATATATTCAAAAAGGAGTTCGATGAAGTCCTTACTATTAGGGGGATCAAGGGGTATGGCGAGAAAGCAGGAATGGGGTACTGAAGTTGCATGTTCAGCCATGAATTCATTGAATGGCGGTGCAGGCTAGAAGGGCCGAATGGCCTACTCCTGCACCTATTTTCTATGTTTCTATGTTATTGTGGGGCCAGGTAACACTATTGTGAGGCAAGGTTATACTATTGTGGGAAAAGGTTACCCTATTGTGCGGCAAAGTTACTCCTTTGTGGGCATGGTTACACTATCATGGTGCACGGTTATACTATCATGATGAGTTGCACTATCGTGAGTCACAGTTAGACTGTTATGGGATAATGTTACACTATCGTGAGGCATCGTTACACTATTGTGGGGTAAGGTTACTCAATTGTGTGGCAAGGTTACACTATTGTGGGGCACGTTTACACAATTGTGGGGCCAGGTTACAGTATGGTGAGGCAAGGTTACACTATTGTGAGTATTGTGAGGCTAGGTTACACTATTGTGGGGCACGATTACACTATTGTGAGGCTAGGTTGCACTATTGTGGGGCACGGTTACGCTATTGTGGGGCAATGTTACACTATTGTGGGGCAATGTTACACTACTGTGGGTGAGGTTACCCTATTGTGGTGCAAGGTAACATTATTATGAGGCAAGATTACTGTATTATGAGGCAAGGTTACACAATTGTGAAGCAAGGTTACACTACTGTGGGGTAAGGTTACACTATTGTGGGGCAAGGTTACACTATTGTGGGGCAATGTAACACTATTGTGGGATAAGGTTACACTATTGGGAGGCAAGGTTACACTATTGTGATGCAAGTTACACTATTGTGGGGCAAGGTTACACCAATAGGAGGCAAGGTTACACAATTGTGGGGCAAGGTTACACAATTGTGAGGCAAGGTTACACTATTGTGGGGCAAGGTTACACAATTGTGGGGCAAGGTTACACTATTGTGGGGCAAGGTTACACCATTGTGGGGCAAGGTTACGTTATTGTGGGGCAAGGTTACACCATTGTCGGCCAGTGTTAAACTGTTGTAGGGCAAGATTAAACTATAGTGAGTCAAGGTTACACTTTTGTGGGGCAAGGTTACACTATCATGGTGCACGGTTACACTATCAGAGGAGTTGCACTATCGTGAGTCACAGTTAGACTATTATGGGACAATGTTACACTATTGTGAGGCATCGTTACACTATTGTGGGGTAAGGTTACACTATTGTAGGGCAAGGTTACACAATTCTGAAGCAAGGTTACACTATTGTGGGACAAGGTTACACTATTGTGGGGCAAGGTTACACTATTGTGGGGCATGGTTACACTATCATGGTGCACGGTTACACTATCATGAGGAGTTGCACTATCGTGAGTCACAGTTAGACTATTATGGGACAATGTTACACTATTGTGAGGCATCGTTACACTATTGTGGGATAAGGTTACACTATTGTGAGACCAGGTTACACTATTGTAAGGCAAGGTTACACTATTGTGAATATTGTGAGGCTAGGTTACACTATTGTGGGGCAAGGTTACAATATTGTGGGGCAAGGTTACACTATTGTGATACAAGTTTACACTATTGAGGTATGGTTACACTATTGTGGGGCAAGGTCACACTATTGTGGGGCTAGGTTGCACTATTGTGGGGCAAGGTTATACTATTGTGGGGCAAGGTTACACTATTGTGAGTATTGTGGGGCATGGTTACACTATTGTGAGGCAAGGTCACACTATTGTGGGGCACAGTTACACTATTGTGGGGCAAGGTTACACTATTGTGTGGCAAGTTTACACTATTGGGGTATGGTTACACTATTGTGGGGCAAGGTTACACCATTGTCGCCAGTGTTAAACTGTTGTGAGGCAAGATTAAACTATTGTGAGGCAAGGTTACACTATTGTGGGGCAAGATTACAATATTGTGGGGCAAGGTTACACTATTGTGAGACAAGGTTCCAATATTGTGAGGCAAGGTTCCAATATTGTGGGGCAAGGTTCCAATATTGTGGGGCAAGGTTGCACTATTGTGGGGCAAGGTGACACTACCGTGAGGCACGGTTACACAATTGTGATGCAAGTTTACACTATTGGGGTATGGTTACACTATTGTGGGGCAAGGTTACACCATTGTGAGGTAAGGTTACGTTATTGTGGGGCAAGGTTACACCATTGTCGGCCAGTGTTAAACTGTTGTGAGGCAAGATTAAACTATTGTGAGGCAATGTTACACTATTGTGGGGCAAGCTTACACTATTGTGAGGCAAGGTTACACTATTGTGGGGCAAGGTTACACTATTGTGAGGCAAGGTTACACTATTGTGGAGCACGGTTACACTATTGTGAGGCAAGGTTATACTATTGTGGGGCAAGGTTACACTACTGTGAGTCAAGATTACACTACTATGCAGAAAGGTTACACTATTGTGGTGCCAAGTAACACTATTGTGGGACAAGGTTACAATATTGTGATGCAAGTTACACTATTGTGGGAAAATGTTACAATATTGTGAGGCACGGTTACACTATTGTGGGGCAAGGTTACAGTATTATGAAGCAAGTTTACACGATTGTGATGGAAGGTTGCACTATTTTGGTGCAATGTTACACTATTGTGGGGCGAGGTTACACAACTGTGAGGCAAGATTGCACTATTGTTTGGCAAGGTTACACAATTGTGATGAAATTTACACTATTGGGAGGCAATGTTACACTACTGTGGGTGAAGGTTACCCTATTGTGGGGCAAGGTTACCCTATTGTGGGGCAAGGTTACCCTATTGTGGGGCAAGGTTACCCTATTGTGCAGCAAAGTTACTCTATTGTGGGGCACGGTTACACTATCATAGTGCATGGTTACACTATCATGGGGAGTTGCACTATTATGAGTCACAGTTAGTCTATTATGGACAATGTTACACTATCGTGAGGGATAATTACACTATTGTGGGGCATGGTTACACTATTGTCAGCGAGGTTACACTATTTTGGGGCCAGGTAACACTATTGTGGGCCAAGGTTACACAATTGTAAGGCAAGATTAAACTAGTGTGGGGCACGGTTACACAATCATGGTGCATGGTTACACTATCATGGGGAGTTGCACTATCATGAGTCACAGTTAGTCTATTATGGATAATGTTACACTATCGTGAGGCATCGTTACACTATTGCGAGGCAAGGTTACACTATTGTGGGGCAAGGTTGCACTATTGTTTGGCAAGGTTACACAATTGTGATGAAATTTACACTATTGGGAGGCAATGTTACACTACTGTGGGTGAAGGTTACCCTATTCTGGGCAAGGTAACACTATTGTGAGGCGAGGTTACACTATTTTGGGGTCAGGTAACACTATTGTGGGGCAAGGTTACACTATTGTGGGGCAAGTTTACACAATTGTGATGCCAGTTTATACTATTGTGAGGCAAGGTTACACTATCGTGGGGCAAGGTTACACTATTGTGGGGCAAGGTTATACTATTGTGGGGCAAGGTTACACTATTGTGGGGCAAGGTTTCATTATTGTGGTGCAAGGTTACATAATTGTGAGGCACGGTTACACTATCGTGGGGCATGGTTACACTATCATGGGGAGTTGCACTATCGTGAGTCACAGTTAGACTATTATGGGCAATGTTACACTATCGTGAGGCATCGTTACACTATTGTGGGGCAAGGTTACACTATTGTGGGTCAAGGTTACACAATTGTGAGGCATGGTTACACTATCGTGGGGCACTGTTACACTATCATGGGAAGTTGCATAAGAGCATAAGAATTAGGAACAGGAGTAAGCCATCTAGCCCCTCGAGCCTGCTCCGCCATTCAACAAGATCATGGCTGATCTGGCCGTGGACTCAGCTCCACCTACCCGCCCGCTCCCCGTAACCCTTAATTCCCTTTTTGGTTAAAAATCTATCTATCTGTGACTTTAATACATTCAATGAGCTAGCCTCAACTGCTTCCTTGGGCAGAGAATTCCACAGATTCACAACCCTCTGGGAGAAGAAATTCCTTCTCAACTCGGTTTTAAATTGGCTCCCCCATATTTTGAGGCTGTGCCCCCTAGTTCTAGTCTCTCCGACCAGTGGAAACAACCTCTCTGCCTCTATCTTGTCTATCCCTTTCATTATTTTAAATGTTTCTATAAGATCATCCCTCATCCTTCTGAACTCCAACGAGTAAAGACCCAGTCTACTCAATCTATCATCATAAGGTAACCCCCTCATCTCCGGAATCAGCCTAGTGAATCGTCTCTGTACCCCCTCCAAGGCTAGTATATCCTTACTTAAGTAAGGTGACCAAAACTGCACGCAGTACTCCAGGTGCGGCCTCACCAATACCCTATACAGTTGCAGAAGGACCTCCCTGCTTTTGTACTCCATCCCTTTCGCAATGAAGGCCAACATTCAATTCGCCTTCCTGATTACCTGCTGCACCTGCAAACTAACTTTTTGGGATTCATGCACAAGGACCCCTAGGTCCCTCTGCACCGCAGCATGTTCAAATAATATTCCCTTTTTACTGTTTCTTTTCCCAAGGTGGATGACCTCACACTTTCCGACATTGTATTCCATCTGTCAAACCCTAGCCCATTCGCTTAACCTATCTAAATCTCTTTGCAGCCTCTCTCTGTCCTCTACACAACCCGCTTTCCCACTAATCTTTGTGTCATCTGCAAATTTTGTTACACTACACTCTGTCCCCTCTTCCAGGTCATCTATGTATATTGTAAACAGTTGTGGTCCCAGCACCGATCCCTGTGGCACACCACTAACCACCGATTTCCAACCCGAAAAGGACCCATTTATCCCGACTCTCTGCTTTCTGTTAGCCAGCCAATTCTCTATCCACGCTAATATATTTCCTCTGACTCCGCGTACCTTTATCTTCTGCAGTAACCTTTTGTGTGGCACCTTATCGAATGCCTTTTGGAAATCTAAATACACCACATCCATCGGTACACCTCTATCCACCATGCTCGTTATATCCTCAAAGAATTCCAGTAAATTAGTTAAACATGATTTCCCCTTCATGAATCCATGTTGCGTCTGCTTGATTGCACTATTCCTATCTAGATGTCCCGCTATTTCTTCCTTAATGATAGTTTCAAGCATTTTCCCCACTACAGATGTTAAACTAACCGGCTTATAGTTACCTGCCTTTTGTCTGCCCCCTTTTTTAAACAGGCATTACATTAGCTGCTTTCCAATCCGCTGGTACCTCCCCAGAGTCCAGAGAATATCATGAGTCACAGTTAGACTGTTATGGGACAATGTTACACTATTGTGAGGCATCGTTACATTATTGTGGGGCAAGGTTACATTATTGTGGAGCAAGGTTACACTATTGTGGGGCAAGGTTACACTATTGTGGGTCAAGGTTACATAATTGTGAGGCACGGTTACACTATCGTGGGGCACAGTTACACTATCATGGGGAGTTGCACTATCGTGAGTCACAGTTAGGCTATTATGGGACAATGTTACACTATTGTGGGGCAAGGTTACACTATTGTGGGGCAAGGTTACACTATTGTGGGGAGAGTTTACATTATTGTGAGGCAGGGTTACACTATTTTGAGGCAAGGTTACACTACTGAGGGGCACGGTTACACTATTGAGAGTGCAAGAGCTGCAGTCCACCATACTTTATGATATGCAGATTGAGCCAAGGACTCAGAGAATGAAATGCAGCAGACACGTGCAAACAGAATACTTACAATGACAGAGAATTGACGGCACAGAAATAGACCATTTGGCCAGACAGGTTGCTGCTGGTGTTTATGCTGTCCGAGAGCCTCCTCCCACTCTATTTACTTCATATCACACTGTCAGCATATCCTTTTATTCCTGTCTCCCTCATATACCTGCTAACTTCCCCAAAAAGCAGTATTTTGCATTTGACAGCATTAAATTAAATTTGCCATATATATGTCTCGTTGCATAACGACTGTAAATGCATCTTGAAAGTTTTAACTCGCTTCTCCAGCTCGAGTGCAGTGTTGCCTGAATAATTAACACGCAAGCTTGCAATTGGTTTCTGCCTTTTGCATAGAAACAAGAATCGTTGATCCCAACGGTGCTCCATTCAGCACTTCCCGCAAAATGTCACACCTCTCATCATTTGTCTTCATTTTTTTTTAATCCAATTTCTTAGCTGGTTTAACATTCTACCTTACAGTCCAATGAGCTTTAGTCATTCATCATGTTAGATATATATTCGGCAGTTTATTAAACTTAAAATAAAAATAGAAAATGCTGGAAATACTCAGCAAGTCAGGCAGTTCTGGATAATGGTCATCGACCTGAAATTTTAACTTAAGATGTAGCCTGACCTGCTGAGTATTTCCAGCATTTTCTGTTTGTAATTCAGATTTCCAGCATTGCAGTATTTTGCTTCTGTATTAGAGTTAATAATAACCTTCACTGCCTGTTTTCAAAGAGTCCACATTTTTTTCTAAATTTTCCTATAACCAATACATACATTCAATGTAACTTCAGTTGAAAAACATACTGCATACTTCCAATTCATCGAGATGTTGCTTCACAGCGATGAAAAAACTAACTAAATTCCGTTCACTGCTTCAAACAGAAAGTAAGTTATGTTGTTTGCATGTGGTATCACCAACTGTGGCACCAGTGTGTTATTTATCATTTTCACTTCCAGACTGATGTAGACATCCTAATTTCTGACACTTTGTCGGCTGCATGCATCTTTGTATGACACTGAAATTCTAACAAAACTTCAGTGGTTCCTCATGGGACGTATAACCCATGAATCTAGAGGCTGTACTAACAGATTGCTAGAAATGAAGAAACGGTAACTTTAATAAAAGTCTTGTGTTCCATTTGAATATCTGAAAATGCAAACCCTTGTCTGTCATTTATACCACCTCATCTGGAATGCACTGCCTGAAAGGACGGTGGAAACAGATTCAATCATAACTTTCAAAAGGGAATTGGATAAATACTTGAAGGGGAAAAATTTGCAAGGCGATGGGGAAAGAGCGGGGAAGTGGGTCTAATTGGATAGCTCTTTCAAAGAGCCCAGCACATAAACCAGACTGACAGTCCAGTGCAGTGTCAGAGGTGGCGTCTTTCGGATGAGATGTTAAACCGACACCCTGTCTGGCACTTGAAGAAGAGCAAGGGAGTTATGCCCGGTGTCCTGACCAATATTAATCCCTCAACCAACTTCACCTGAACAGAATATCTGATCATATTGCTGTTTGTAGGAGCTTGCTGTGTGCAAATAGTCTGCTGTAAAGCACGTTGGGACATCCTAAGGACATGAAACAAGCTATATAATTGCAAGTTCTTTCTTTTATATCAGGATTGCATCACTTCTAAAATGGCCCTGAAATTCCGATGTCCCGTACGAAGTTTCTACGGACCCGGGAAGGCATCGGAAATGCGCTGAAAACCAGCTTTTCCGATCTGTCAAGTTTCTGGCTTGACAGATCTTCCCACGTGCACGCGCTGCGACGCGCAGTCACCAGAGGCCTCAGGCGCGGAAGTTCGAACGGGCGCAGCAGCAACAGGTAAGTGTGCATCTTTTTTCCCTATTTCACTCGTTTGCCCGCGGGAAGACCTCAATCGGAATTTCAGGCCCATTATTTCTTGTTACAATGAATGAGCACGAGATATGCCATGGACAGTTCCATCAATCATACATTATTTATATTAGTGCAGCAGCCATTAAAAATCCAGAATAATTCCTTTTGCAGATTTTAAATAGCTGCACACTAACCCAGATCCATCCTTACAAGTTTTCCTTCAGAAAATAACTTCATCCCATTCATAATTCGTGCTACTGTTGTCAAAGCAAACATAATTTAAAAAACTGGTTTGCATTGTTAACATTTAAGAGTGCCATCAAACAGAGATCAGAATAGAATTGAAATACTGTAGTATATATAAAATATATTGGTTTAGAAATTGGATACGCCCACGAAATGAGAAGTGTTAACATCTAACCAGCGCCACCTCAAAATGGTCGAGCCAGCATACAAAATTCATGCTCAGTCCTCATTAAAACATGATTATTTTCTCAATTTCAGCGCTAAAACTGTTGATCCTTGGCTTAACACTCAACAGGTGGACCAATATCGGGTCCAGTCTAATTCCCAGTCATGTGTGGCACAAGCTTTATTCATTACTTAAAGGGGAGGTGCATTGATGCACTCAGAACTGTATCTGCAAGAAGAAGTTACTGCAAACTCATGGCAGAGTGTCCTCAAAGGAAGAGAGCCCAGAGATTTTCCGACACAGCTCTGGAGACACTGGTTGTGGCCGTGGAGAGGAGGTGGGCTGTCCTCTTCCCACAAACTGGAAGGAAGTCCTCGCCACACACCTCACGAAAGCTGTGGCAGGAGATAGCCGCCCATGTCACAGCCAGCACTCTGGTGCCAAGGTTGGCCATCCAGTGCCAAAAGAAGTTTAATAACCTCACACGGCAGGTCAAGGTGAGTGAAGGCCTCAGCAAATGCCATATCCCACCATCTGCACCACAAGCCTCACACAGTGGAAGTATATCACCGTTCCAAGGTCACACATAACCGGAGAGAGCAGCTGACATCCACGACCTCAGCCAGCTGGAGGAGAGTGTGCTGAACATAATTGGGTGGCAGATCATAGAGCTATGGCAACCGACAAGGTTGAAGCCCTTGGGGACAACGGGATGGCCATTCCTAATCCTTCCGGAGATACGGGGTTTGACTTATGAAGATAGCTTGAGTAGGTTGGGCCTATGCACATTGGAGTTCAGAAGAATGAGAGATGATCTTATCGAAATACATATAAGATAATGAGGGGGCTCAACAAATTGGATGCAGAGAGGATATTTCCACTCATAGGGGAAACTAAAACTAGGGGACATTGTTTCAGAATAAGGGGCCAACCATTTAAAACGGAGATGAGGAGGAATTTCTTCTCTCAGAGAATTATAAATTTGTGGAATTCTCTGCTCCAGAGAGCTGTGGAGACTGGGTCATTGAATATTTTTAAGGCAGAGATAGACAGATTTTTGTGCAATAAGGCAGTAAAGGGTTAAGGGGAGCGGGCAGGGAAGTGGAGCCGTGTCCATGATCAGATCAGCCATGTTTTTATTGAATGGTGGAGCAGGCTCGAGGGGCCAAATGGCCTACTCCTGCTCCTATTTCTTATGTTCTTAGCACATCCCACTTCATCCTCAACCTGCAATCTCTTCTCACTTTCAAGCTGCTGATGTTATCTGCATGCATATCTTGCTTCACCCCCTCACCATAGCTCAACTCTTGTGCCTTTCACATAATCAACAAGTAGCCAAGCAGTCTGACCCCGAGGCAATGCACGAGAACGAGGGAGAAGAAGACACAGCCTTACTGCAGACACCAGCTCAGAAACTGGCACTGTGCGTACTTTAGAGGCTAGTGCAGTTGCTGGATCTGCCCAGGGTGAGGCACTGGGCACAAGCGGGCTGCAGCAAGGCTGGGGGAAAGGGTAGCTCGGAGGCCAGCTCCCCGGAGAGTGAGTTCGCATGCGAGTTCTGCTGGACAGGACGCAGATAAGGACCTTGATGGGGCAGCCTTCAGAAGAAGGATGATGGGCATGCACACCGAATTGCTCGGTGCAATGGCAAGCCTACCAGAGAGATTCTTGGCAATGTCAAGGAGCATGGAGGAGTCCACCTCCAACATTGTACGGGGTTCTGCGCAGAGCTTGGAGCCCAGGATTTTCAGGTTGGAAATGATGGAAGACTCCCGAAGTAACCGTGTCGACCCAGACATGATGCTGTATGTGATGGGCCATTGCATCACAGGCAGAAGCGACCCACCACAGCGACCCAGCACAGACCGCTTGCATGCAATCTCAGCTTGATGCTACTCAAGCTCAGACTGCTGCATCGTGGCTGGGTTTACCACTGTCAACTGGGGCTTGCAGGCTGTCGCAGCAGCCCAGCAATCTGAGCTGCAACAGATAGCTAGGAATACTGAGGCGCCGGCCCGGGGAGCGGCAGTGGGTCAGTGGAGCAGGACCCTGCTGTCCTCTCTCAGGATGACAGAACTTCTGCTCCCACCAGTGCCATTCTGTCATTGCCCTTGTCGCTGCCAGTCAGCTGGCCAGCCCAGACTGCTACCGCACATGCCGAGGTGGTGCAGTCTGCAGCCGGGCCTTTTAGGTCCAGAGCTGCTTGAGGTCGTCCTGTAAGGCCATCTGTAGTGTCCCCCACTGAAAGTCAGCAGCCTTCCACCAGCTATGCTGCGGCCATGAGGAAGCACTTTACAGGAGCACTGGGACAGGAAAAGGCGCCCGAACGACAAGCACTAAGGAATTGTAAATATGTGTGAATTGATTTTTGATAAAAGTATTCATTTTGTTTGGAATCTTTCATTGTGTCTCTCATTTCAGTGCCCAGGAGGACAGTCCGATATTCCATGAGACAGGGATGATATGATGGGGATATGCTGAGCAACAGGGATTTGGGGTTCCATTCATTGGAATCGGAGTCTGATGAGGTGTTCTTGGACAGCCCTTCTGGAAGCGGGATTGGCTGCCTGCCTCCTCCCTGCATCCTCTCCCGCGTCCTCCTCCTGAGATGGTCCCGCAATCCCTGCTGGCAAGGGCCGCACCCTCATGATGGCCAAGTTGTGAAGCATGCAGCAGAGCACCATGAAATGGGACCCCCACTTTGGCGAGTACTGGAGGGCTCCTCCCATGTGGGCAAGGCAGTGGAACCGTTGTTTCAGTAGCCCAATCGTCTGCTCGATGATGTTTCTGGTGGATGCATGGCTCTCATTATAGGAGTGCTGAGCACGAGTGATGGGGTTGCGGAGGGGAGTCATCAGCCAGACGGAGAGCTAATAACCCTTGTCTCCATGCGAGCTTGAAGATTGCCGGCACACTGGACTGATGCAGGAGAAGGTATCATGACTGCTGCCAGGATAGCGGGCATTGACATTGTGGAATCGCTGACCATGGTCGCACACCAACTGCACATTAAGTGAGTTTGCGCTTGCGGAAGATCTCAGGATTGGTACACGGCGCCCGCAGAGCTGTGTGAGTGCAGTCGATGGCGCCCTGCACCATGGGTTAGCCCACTATCCGGGCAAAGCCACAAGTGTGCACGTCCTGCTTCTCTCTACTCAGAGAATGTAACACAGTCCCTTCTGCTGCTGTAGAGAGCCTCAGTGACCTCCCGGATACAGTGATGGACGGTGAACTGGGAGATGTTAGCTATGTCTCCTGCTGCAGACTGGAAGGATCCGCTGGTGAAGAAATTGAGGGCCACAGTGACCTTGACTGCCACTCGGAGAGCCGTGGTCACCCTACTCTCAAGCTGCAGGTCTGGTTGCAGGAGGTGACAGAGTTCTATGACCACCTCCTTGCTGAAGTGGAGCCTCCGAATACACTGCTCCATGGTTAAATGGCTATAAAAGAAGTGCTTTCGGAAGACCCTAGTTGGGGAAGGCCTCCTGTTGAGAGCCCCCCTGGCCCTTCTCTTCCTCCCTCTGTGCATATCTTCTCGTCATCTTCGCTGACTCTGCTCCCTCTCCCGAAGATACTCGAGTGTGAGGGGGTTTGCCAGTCGGGACCCCACGGCTTTAAGCAAGTGTTGTGAGCACAAGCCTTTAAATAAGAATGAAGGCGTTCTTAACTTGCACCAACACTACCTGTCACCATAGAACCTTGAAACAAGTTTAAAAAGCTGCTGGAGTTGCATGAAGTTGCACAGAGCCAGTCAAACTGAACAAACAGGTCAGGTGAAAGTTGTTGCTGATGATCCCTTTAAATATCGCTGCTGGAGCCTCCTTCCTGCTTGATCAACACTTGCTCAGCTCGTCGCACGCAAGGCATGCCGAACGTTGAACGGCGAACTCCAAACTTGCAGATTGGGCGTCAAGTGAGTGTTGCACATTCACTGACATCACAATCTGCATCATTTCCATGATTTTCACGATCGCTAATATCGGCAGCGTTGTTGGCCATCCGTAAATTGCGGCCGCCACAGGACCCGCCGACAGCTGTCGGAAGAGCGGCAATCACCATTTTTCACCCAATTCTGGTGGTTCTGGGGGTCGATAAACCCCTCAATTTATAGGCCATTGTTTCAGAAAATCCTGTATAATCACATTGCAAACATTTATATTTTCACCGTTAAATTTGAAAATTAGTTATCAGATGTATAAATTAGCTTTCATATGAATAACCTATTCAAATGAACAGGAGTAGTGTGTTGTGAAATAATTGAAGACGTTTCCTTACCTCGGTACAGTACACTGCGAAGAGCTTCTGATGCATATGTTTGCGGCAGGATTAAACTGATGTATCTTAGGGGATATGGAATACATTCGATTGGCCAAATGATTCCTGAAACAAAGAAAAAAAAGAGAATTTGATCAATTGCTACGATTCAGCCGCCCTTAGGTGCACCTCATCTAAGAGTAATGGCGACATAAGGAAAACATATTTTACACAGCGATTTGTTGTGTTCTGGAATGCACTGGCTAAAATGGTGGTGAAAGCAGATTCAACAGTAACTTTCAATAGGGAATACTTCAAGGGGAAAACCTTTGCAGGGTTATGGGGAAAGGGCAGGGGAGTAATTGGATAGCTCTTTCAAAAAGCTGGCACAGGTAAGATGGGCAGAATGGCCTCCTTCTGCACTGTACGATTCTATGATACCTCATTCTTGTTTTCAAATCCCTCCATGTCCTCACCCCATCCTATCTCTGTAACCTCCTCCAGCCCAATAACCCTCCGAGATCTCTGCACTCCTCCAATTCTGGCCTCTTGCGCATCCCCGATTTTAATCGCTCCACCATTGGTGGCCGTACCTTCAGTTGCCTAGGCCCTAATCTCAGGAATTCCCTTCCTAAACCTAGATTCTATTATTCTAAGTGATGCTTCTATTGAGGATATCTATGATTTGTTATATTGATGACCAATTGGAAACACAGGGATGCTATAATTTCTATTATACGTCTATCTTCCACTGTCGTATTTTTGGCACTACATATCTATTGACTATACCAATATTTTGCTTTGAGTTTTGTTGTAAGCTAGGATATATCTACACTAAAAAACATCTCATTCTTCAGTCACTATAACGATAGGGCGACAATATTGTACATATGCAAATGCAGTACAAACAAAACAAAATGTCACTTATTGCATCACAAACAAAAAATATCTGGTTGAATAAAATCCAATCAAATAATGAAAAGATGGAAAAATAATTCTGAAAGACCTGTTATCAGACACAAATAAAAGGGATTGAGAGAGTATTCCAACAAAATAAATCTTGCAGAAAGAAGCTTAATACTAATTTAACAGAATTACATAGCATTTACAGCACAGAAACAGGCTATTTGGTCCAAAAGGTCTGTGTCCCCTGCCACCTTACTTCATCTAACCCTATCTGCATATCCTTCTATTCCTTGCTCCCTCACCTTATCTAAATGTATCTAGCTTCCCCTTAAATGCATCCATACAAATCACTCATTTGTATTTTCTTCCTCGACTTGGTAAAAGTATAAAACTGTTTTTGCCAAATTATTTTCTCCCTTGCCTTTTCTGGTCTTTCTCTCTCTCTCTCTCTCGTCATGGACCAAGAGCAGCTCAATAGACAGAAGTGGCAAGGGAGCAGGTCCCAAGCATCCATACCTGGCTAAAGAATAGTTCCGGTAACACAGCCTGGGGATGAAGTTCCCCCAATTCTCCCTCCTCCGTGTCGGTAAGTGACCTCTGACCTCTGCCTAACCACAATGGAACAGCCGAGATTGGCCTTCCTACAGTCTGGGGGACAGCCGGTGTGATCCCACAACCCACCACTCCATGATGACACATGCTGGGAAGTATAAAGCATTGCAATGCAAAATACATTATAATAGAGTTTATTTAACTTGCTTAAGGTTTTTTAGGAGACAAATTTCTGAGTAAAACCCCACCCTCTGCACCCCTCCCCCCTCAACCTCTGCCCCACCCATCCACCCAGAATCCCTCCCTCTGCCTCACCCCTCCCTCCGGACTCCCTCCCCCTACCCAACCCCTCCCACTGAACCCCCTGCCCCACCCTTCCTCCTCGCACCACACCACCCCTCCCCCCCACACCCACTGTCCCACCCCTCCCTCCGGACTCCCTCTCTCTACCTCACCCTTCCCTCCGGACTCCCTCCCCCTGCCCCCCCTGCCCCCAGAATCTCCTCCTCTGCCCCACCCCTCTCCCACGAACCCCTTGTCCCACCCTCCTGCTCGTCTAATATACTTCATGCAGCATTTACAAATATTTGCAGTGATAAAGACACAAGGTTCATACACTGCTGCGTTGTTGGCAAAGTCTGTTGACTCAGTCGAACCTACCACAGGTTGAACCTCCCTTATCCAGGACTCCCTTATCCGGCACCACCCCTCGTCCGGCACCATTCCCGGCCGCTCCGACATGAACAAATTGAAGTCCTTCCTTGCTGCCGACTCCTGCAATCACTGGCCTGACCCCACGATCCACCACACCCCCCTTCCCCACCACCATGATCTCTCTGCCGCACTCCCAGCCCCAAGCCACCCAGCCCCGATATCCCTTTGCTCAGTACCTGTACCGTCCATTTTAACGTGACCTCTCCTCGTCTGGCAAAATCCCTTATCCGGCACAGGCCAGGTCCCGAGGGTGCGGATAAGAGAGGTACTTACGTTAATAAAACAAAAAGAATGCCCTCTTTCGGACATTTCAAAGAGCCTTAGACGCAATGCAGAAGCGTTCCACCTCCAAAGGAAATTCACAGACGGCACATTCGACTGCTCCCCCCCCCAACTATCCGCCTAAGGATAAAATACCCTCTTTTCTTTCTGTCGCTGTTGAACATAACCTGCCATTCCTTTGATCGAAAGTTTCGTTAGAATAATGCGAACGGAGCTTTTCAGCCACTCCCTTGTACAGAGAGTTTCTTTGGCACTTAGTCCAACAAATACATCGAAACATAAATATATAGTGTTGTCAGATAAATGGACTTAATGATGCATTGCAGGCAATGACTGACAGAATCGCTTTGCTTCTCTTAAGCTATTGTTGCACGTAAACTGGGTGTACCTTTTTTGGCGCGGTAATGACATGCTACAAATTTAGCAACAAGTTTACAGCATAACAACATCATACACGTCAGTAAGCTAACTCAAACATTAGTATTATTGCACACTAGCCAAACAAACAGACGAAAGTGCTAGGAACATGCCTATTAGATTTAATGTTCCTTTGTTCCATTTACATAGAAACATAGAAAATAGGTGCAGGAGTAGGCCATTCGACCCTTCGAGCCTGCACCGCCATTCAATGAGTTCATGGCTGAACATGCAACTTCAGTACCCCATTCCTGCTTTCTCGCCATACCCCTTGATCCTCCAAGTAGTAAGGACTACATCTAACTCCTTCTTGAATATATTTAGTGAATTGGCCTCAACAACTTTCTGTGGTAGAGAATTCCACAGGTTCACCACTCTCTGGGTGAAGAAGTTTCTTCTCATCTCGGTCCTAAATGGCTTACCCCTTATCCTTAGACTGTGACCCCTGGTTCTGGACTTCCCCAACATTGGGAACATTCTTTTTGCATCAAAACTGTCTAAACCCGTCAGAATTTTAAACGTTTCTATGAGATCCCCTCTCATTCTTCTGAACTCCAGTGAATACAAGCCCAGTTGATCCAGTCTTTCTTGATAAGTCAGTCCCGCCATCCCGGGAATCAGTCTGGTGAACATTCGCTGCACTCCCTCAATAGCAAGAATGTCCTTCCTCAAGTTAGGAGACCAAAACTGTACACAATACTCCAGGTATGGCCTCACCAAGGCGCTATACAACTGTAGTAACACCTCCCTGCCCCTGTACTCAAATCCCCTTGCTATGAAGGCCAACATGCCATTTGCTTTCTTAACTGCCTGCTGTACCTGCATGCCAACCTTCAATGACTGATGTACCATGAAACCCAGGTCTTGTTGCACCTCCCCTTTTCCTAATCTGTCACCATTCAGATAATAGTCTGTCTCTCTGTTTTTACCACCAAAGTGGATAACCTCACATTTATCCACATTATACTTCATCTGCCATGCATTTGCCCACTCACCTAACCTATCCAAGTCACTCTGCAGCCTCATAGCATCCTCCTTGCAGCTCACACTGCCACCCAACTTAGTGTCATCCGCAAATTTGGAGCTACTACATTTAATCCCCTCATCCAAATCATTAATGTACAGTGTAAACAGCTGGGGCCCCAGCACAGAACCTTGCGGTACCACACTAGTCACTGCCTGCCATTCTGAAAAGTACCCTTTTACTCTTACTCTTTGCTTCCTGTCTGCCAACCATTTCTCAATCCACGTCAGCACACTACCCCCAATCCCATGTGCTTTAACTTTGCACATTAATCTCTTGTGTGGGACCTTGTCGAAAGCCTTCTGAAAGTCCAAATATACCACATCAACTGGTTCTCCCTTGTCCAGTCTACTGGAAACATCCTCAAAAAATTCCAGAAGATTTGTCAAGCATGATTTCCCTTTCACAAATCCATGCTGACTTGGACCTATCATCACCTCTTTCCAAATGCGCTGCTATGACATCCTTAATAATTGATTCCATCATTTTACCCACTACCAATGTCGGGCTGACCGGTCTATAATTCCGTGTTTTTTCTCTCCCTCCTTTTTTAAAAAGTGGGGTTACATTGGCTACCGTCCACTCGATAGGAACTGATCCAGAGTCAATGGAATGTTGGAAAATGACTGTCAATGCATCCGTTATTTCCAAAGCCACCTCCTTAAGTACTCTGGGATGCAGTCCATCAGGCCCTGGGGATTTATCGGCCTTCAATCCCATCAATTTCCCCAACACAATTTCCCGACTAATAAGGATTTCCCTCAATTCCTCCTTACTAGACCCTCTGATCCCTTTTATATCCGGAAGGTTATTTGTGTCCTCATTAGTGAATACCGAACAAAAGTATGTGTTCAATTGGTCTGCCATTTCTTTGTTCCCAGTTATGACTTCCCCTGATTCTGACTGCAGGGGACCTACGTTTGTCTTTACTAACCTTTTTCTCTTTACATATCTATAGAAGCTTTTGCAGTCCTTCTTAATGTTCCCTGCAAGCTTCCTCTCGTACTCTATTTTCCCTGCCCTAATCAAACCCTTTGTCCTCCTCTGCTGAGTTCTAAATTTCTCCCAGTCCCCGGGTTCGCTGCTATTTCTGGCCAATTTGTATGCCACTTCCTTGGCTTTAATACTATCCCTGATTTGCCTTGATAGCCACAGTTGAGCCACCTTCCCTTTTTTATTTTTACGCCAGACAGGGATGTACAATTGTTGTAGTTCATCCATGTGGTCTCTAAATGTCTGCCATTGCCCATCCACTGTCAACCCCTTAAGTATCATTCGCCAATCTATCCTAGCCAATTCACGCCTCATACCTTCAAAGTTACCCTTCTTTAAGTTCTGGACCATGGTCTCTGAATTAACTGTTTCATTCTCCATCCTAATGTAGAATTCCACCATATTATGGTCACTTTTCCCCAAGGGGCCTTGCACAACGAGATTGCTAATTAATCCTCTCTCATTACACAACACCCAGTCTAAGATGGCCGCCCCCCTAGTTGGTTCCTCGACATATTGGTCTAGAAAACCATCCCTTATGCACTCTAGGAAATCCTCCTCCACCGTATTGTATCCAGTTTGGTTAGCCCAATCTATATGCATATTAAAGTCACCGATGATAACTGGTGCACCTTTATTGCATGCACCCCTAATTTCCTGTTTGATGCCCTCCCCAACATCACTACTACTGTTTGGAGGTCTGTACACAACTCCCACTAGCGTTTTCTGCCCCTTGGTATTCCGTAGCTCCACCCATACCGATTCCACATCATCCAAGCTAATGTCTTTCCTAACTATTGCATTAATTTCCTCTTTAACCAGCAATGCCACCCCGCCTCCTTTTCCTTTCTGTCTATCTTTCCTAAACTTTGAATACCCCTGGATGTTGAATTCCCAGCCTTGGTCACCCTGGAGTCATGTCTCCGTGATGCCAACCACATCGTATCCGTTAACTGCTATCTGCACAGTTAATTCGTCCACCTTACTCCTCGCATTGAGGCACAGAGCCTACAGGCTTGCCTTTTTAACGCACGTAGACCGTTTAGAATTTTGCTGCAAAGTGGCCCTTTTTGTTTTTTGCCTTGGGTTTCTCTGCCCTCCACTTTTACTCATCTCCTTTCTGTCTTTTGCTTCTGTCTCCATTTTGTTTCCCTCTGTCTCCCTGCATTGGTTCCCATCCCTCTCACCCCTGGCCGGCCTCCCACCTGCCAACCTCTGTAAACTTGAGATCATCCAAAACTCAGCTGTTAGTGTCCTTACTTGCACCACGTCCTGTTCACCCATCACCCCTGTGCTCGCTGATCTACATTAGCTTCTGGTTAAGCAATGACTCGATTTTAAAATTCTCATCCTTGTTTTCAAATCCCTCCATGACCTGGCCCCTCCCTATCTCTGTAATCTCTTCAGCCCGCCGAGGTATTTGCACTTCTCCAATTCTAGCCTCTTGTGCATCACTGATTATAACTGCTCAACTATTGGTGGCCATGCCTTCAGCTGCCTGGGCCCTAAGCTCTGGAATTCACTCCCGAAACCTCTCCGTCTCACTACCTCTTTATCCTCCTTTAAGACACTCCTTAAAACCTACCTCTTTGACCAAGCTTTGACCAAGTGTCCTGAGATATTTTACTACATTACAGGTGCTATATAAATGCAAGTTGCTGCACACTTTAAGTTGAGCTAACAGAACCGTTACCTGTGTAGAATTTTCAGCAGCTGGGTCTCGACTCTCTTAAACAAGGTGCTGATGCTCCGTAGAATGTCAGAAAACTGACTGACCAAAAATGAAAGTGGGAAACACTGCATCCGTTTGTAAACATATATATTATTTTATAATAAAAATGTTGTTTGAATGGCAATGTAACACCACTGATCTGCCACTTACCCAAGGCATTTTAGGCATCTCCACTTAAAAGCTGAAGCTGCACCTAAACTCCAGCAGTATAAAGTGCAAGTCACAGGCTGTTATTTAATGGCTGTTACTTATTTCTATTAAATTTGATGTGTTCTCAATCCAATTGTTAACAGTTCATTGGAACTACGTAGGAAAAGACTTCCCAGGAAAAAATAAGATGTGGTGTTGCTGAGAAGAATTGTTGAGATTGTTAAGAGTTACACAACAGGAAAGTGAAATGGGAACATATGGAGAGCACCAGATGCAAAACAGGAAATAGCAGAGACGATCAGGAAGAGACAACTGTCTTTTACTTTGGACATAAGGTGACGACAAGCTGGTGAGGACACAGCTGCATGGGCAAATGAAGGGCAGTCGGCCTCAGGGAAGACGATCTTAATGATCTCTCCCCTGAATTAAGGTGGACCAGACCTTTATTGAACATGGTATGCCGGAGGAGTGACTTTGGATAAAAGAAAGGGTAATTTACTACTTTCACCATGGACGTCTTGATTATTTGATTGAATTTTTTCCTCCACATAAATTAGAATATGTCTGCAGTTCCAGAGCTAGTTACTAATAGATTTTATTTTCTGACATTCGCTTAAGAACTCACTTACCACTAAGTACAATATTAGGATAGAAGATGCCCAGCGAAACCTGGGCTGCTGATTGCTCATCATCGAATGCAGCTGAGATGATAAGGCCCATTGATATGCCAGTGATGCCTTGCAATAAGATCAGAATTACTATCAGCGGTAAGGATCCTTCATTAGGAATCTTCAACAGTACACACGGATAAAATAAATTAGTTCAAGACAACCAATTGTTCAATGTAATTTCTACTCGACCATTGCTTTTAATGCAAAGAGAACCATTTTTCTTATATTTAACTCATTTGAATCCCCTTTAAATTAAATTTGGAGCACGATTGTATTTGAAAATAGGTATTGATGTAATGCAGTATTAAGTGTAATACAGGTAGCGCTAAAAGCTACTCTGATCTTGATGTGCAAATTGGAAATTTGCCCCTACCATATGAATATTTCAAGCTAATTAAAGATGTTCCATCACCCTTTCTTCCTTCAATGGAGAGCTGGTTGAACAAAGCACCAGAACTTTAAAGAGCCATTTAATCCAAAATATGGCAAGTTCAAACATTATCTGGTGGTGATTTAGAAATAAAAAGTAGTCCTTTTAAGTTTTGCAGCATTAGTGTAGTCAATGGAATAAATTACGCCTCCAAAGTTGTCAAAAGCAAACAAAATGTTCTCAGTGAGTAAACCAGTTTAGCAGAACCTTGTCAGGAGTATAAAGTTGACTTTAAGTTAAGCAATAAGTATAGGAATTCAAGGAACCACGGAACAGTAGGACATGGATTCAAGCCCCAAATTCCCCAAACTTTGAGTTCTCAATCTTAGCTATTCTGTTGTGGGGAGATAATGAATGAATGTTCCCCACAGTGAGGGAGGGGAAAAATCTAAGGGCCGTTCACCTTGATTATTCCTGTTCCCTTCCTAGTAGCTGGTCATGGAATAGGATTGACGGCCCTTATTCTCGTTTTACAGTTCTGATGCATAAATTGTGTGCAGGTGACTGTACCCTTCAATAGACATTCATTAGTGGCAGGCTCATATTTAACTGCCTGACCTGAGCATTTGTGGGAATAATACCCAACTGAGCTGAAGATTTTTCAGATTGTGGGAGGACAGGCTCTTCAATAATTTTCCATTTAAAACTTCTGCAGGAAAGTACAGGACTGACCTTGAAAACAAGGAATGTGAAGATGAGTAACAAGATGATCTGAATAGTCATTGTCACCAGATGGGAGAAGATATGAGCCAATATTACCTCCAGGGAACTAACACCTAAATAACAAAAACAATGAATTAAAATATACATAATGAATTTACTGACTAATGCAGAGCACATACAAGTTTCCTTAAAATATAATATCCTATGCAGAATATTACACAAAAATCTACTTCTTAGAATACACACAAAAAAGATAAAATGGCCGTTGAACCCATCAATCCTGTTCCTGTATGTGTCCTCATCATGCTTTCAAATCCCACTGCACACACGTAACCACCTTTAAAAAAAATTTAAATGTTTGTATGTACTTTACTCCATATCATGAATACCTACTGATAAGTTCCTCCTTAAGTACATAGAATTATTGGTGTGCAAGAAATCAACAGAAAAGATTCATAAGAGTTAAGTGTCTTCAGCAACCATGCTGAACTGTAAATAGATTGTTTAAACGAGTATCATATCTGTGGACACAACCTTCAGATGTTGTTCTAATTGAGTTTAGCGGATACAGTATTGTACCTTACGTAGCTCCACTGTGGATTCTTTTCATTGCCCAGTTTGTGAAAGTGGATATACTCATATGATATTCTCTGAACGAGAGTGTTTCTTGTGATGTATCACTGAGGTTCGTCTAACATCCAACTGCTTTATTGGGGTGAGCCTGGTCAATGTACAGTCTCCCACACTGTGTAACCCTCAAGCTACTAATCAGGCAATATATCATTTATTCAATAACTTGTATGCGGCATTAAAATACAAGACACCCGTCTGTTGTCTGCTTTACATGTACAGCAGACACCTCAAGTCGCTGGAGAAATACCACCAGCGATGTCTCCGCAAGATCCTGCAAATCCCCTGGGAGGACAGACGCACAAACATTAGCGTCTTCATCCAGGCCAACATCCCCAGCATTGAAACACTGACCACACTTGATCAGCTCCGCTGGGCAGGCCACATAGTCCGCATGCCAGGCATGAGACTCCCAAAGCAAGTGCGCTACTCAGAACTCATCCACGGCAAATGAGCCAAAGGTGGGCAGAGGAAACGTTACAAGGACACCCTCAAAGCCTCCCTGATAAAGTGCGACATCCCCACTGACACCTGGGAGTCCCTGGCCATAGACCGCACTAAGTGGAGGAAGTGCATTTGGGAGGGCACTGAACTCCTCGAGTATCGTCGCCAAGAGCATGCTGAAATCAAGTGCAGGCAGCAGAAGGAGCGTGTGGCAAACCAGGCTCCCTGTCCACCCTTTCCCTCAACGGCTATCTGTCCCACCTGTGACAGAGACTGTGGTTCTCGTATTGGACTGTACAGCCACCTAAGAACTCATGCTAAGAGTGGAAGCAAGTCTTCCTCGATTCCATGGGACTGCCTATGATGATGATGCTTTACAGGAGCCACACATGAAGTGTGCAAACGTGGGAGCCATGTTACACAGAAGGTGTTCAATATGGTTCCTCTGTGAACAATACATTACACACACAGATCTGGCCTGAGATAATTGCAATCTGACTTTCACAGCAAGTGATTTGAATCTGATGAATGATACAATTTGAGGATTGGAAATGAATGATTTTCGTTTAAGAAGTTCATTTGATTTGTCACAATAATTACATTGCACAAACCTGCGACCCAGCCTCTGTCCAGTAAACCTTCCTTCCGCTCTATTACGAAGGACAATGCAGTCAACCCAACGGCCAAGAAGAAAGTGATGCTAAAGATTTAAAATAAGTCCTTTGTTATAATGATATTTAGGATGCTGTTTTGAATACATTCAATACAGAACTTAGTCCAAAAAATATAACAGTGTTAATGTTACTCTAATGGTTCTGTTTAAATGCACTGCCCAGTGTACAAATAGGTTGTACAAACCAGGAGGTCCCAGGTTCAATCTCGGGCGAGGCAGTGATAGGAGCACGACATGGTATCAGTAGCAATGCGGGCGGGGGTGAAGAGAAAAAACAGCCAGTGTTCCTACTGATGACTCTCCAGTGAGCTATGATGCATTGTGTGTATGTATACAGTGAGATAAAGAGGAAGACCACATCAGGCATTTGGGGAAATAAAAACAAGGAATGAGAGTCTACACTTAATAGAGAGATACTGGGGATGAACAGAGAGACCTAAAGGTTCCAATACATAATTCGCTGAAATTGTGAACACAGGTAGATAAGCCACCAAAAAGGCCAATAAAATATTAGGTTTTATAAATAGGGTTATAGGGCCCGAATTTGGTCAAACCTAAGTTCCGCCCGTTTATCAGTGGTCCCCGAGCGGTGCGTGATTTTTTTACCGGCCGCTATCGCTGGGGTCAATTGGGCGCAAGATTCATCCCGGTTTTGTCAGTGGGAACGGGAGGCATCGGCCGGCAGCAGGAGTCGGCGGTAGGTGCAGGCCTCTCGACTCAGGAAAGATCGGAGGCCGTGTACTGTGCATGTGAGATTTGAACATTTTTTTGGTAGTTTTTAGGGACTGATGACCTCACTTTTCCTGCGATTGGGGCTGAGGGGTCAGCTGCGCATGCACATAAAATCTCGTAACTGACTTGCACCTGACAGTTAGAGAAGGAAGTCATTGAGAGAGAGAGAGGGAAGAGAATCATCAGTCATCCACCTGGAAAACCCATCATGAGTGATGGAAAAGTTGCCAGGAAGTCCAATGCAGGGAGGCTCAGAGCTCCCTGGTTTACAGATGATGAACTGGAGGTACTTGTCTCTGAGGTGGAGCGCCGTTACAGAGAGCTCACCCGGGATGGTCGTGGCAAGCCAGCCCCATCGCAATATAAACACATTTGGTGGGAGATTGGGGAGGCCGTGTCCCAGTGGGCACCATGGTT